>NC_062973.1:340000-574402 GCF_023078275.1 Leguminivora glycinivorella
GACCCTACAAGTATGCATTAAATTATGTCTTCGACACACTAAACTATCAAGCCGTTGTAGTTTTAGAAGACAATTTGAAGTTTTCTCCAGACTTTTTCGAGTATTTTCTCGCAGCTTATAAACTCCTAAAGCACGATGCGAGCATCTGGTGTGTCTCCGCGTGGAATGATCATTGTATAGAAGGTGCGGTGGAGACAGGTGCCACTTCTGTTTTGCACAGAACCGATGTATTCCCAAGACATGGCTGGATGATATTGTACGAAACGTGGGAGCAGATTCAAGTAATGATAGAAGATCTTTGCGACAGGCGGAACCGGAGTATAATCGACGATCGTGTTTGTATCAGGCCCGAGATGTCGAGGACTTACATAGTGGACGAGCGCGGGAGACCCGTCGATGACAACAGATTGCACAGCAAAGAATTTGTTCCGTTTACGAAGACACAGCTTTCTTATTTATATAAAGAATACGAGCGAACATACATAGATTTCGCTTACTCGGCACCGGAGATATCAGTGCGCGAACTGCAAACGGAGGATGTAAATTTAACTCATAAATACGTGCGTCTGCCGTACCGGGACGCGCGCTCGTACCAGGCGACGGCGCGGCGGCTCGGGCTGCCGGGGGACCTGGTGCAGGGCGTGCCGCAGACCTCTCTACGCGGAATAGTTCCCTTCTTTATCAATAGACGCTACGTATTTTTTACCGACACTCGACGGAAGCCCAGTAGTAATGATAAAGGGTGGTCCAGATATAGAGGTCGGTTTTGAAAATGTTGATTCCGGCGATTAACCAATAAGAATAAGACAAATTATGAATGAGGAGAGGCGTTTTAATCAATTTTAATTTTAGCAAAAAGTATAACAATATTATAACCTATATGTGTTACCTCCCACCTGTGTGTGTGTGTGTGGGTGTGTGTGTGTGGGTGTGTGCGTGTTACCTTAGGGCAGTCGTCGCGGATCCTCCCAGCTAGAGAGCACAGTGATATCGTAGTGAAGTCCCAGCTGGCAGCCGCGGCGTCCCACCCGACAGTCTCGACCATCTCCACCAGGTATTCCACGATGGCTGTGTTGCTGACCACTTGACGCCACGACGCTTTCGATATGTCACTGAAATACATTACTTTATTAGGTTGTACAATTTACAAAATATTGTGTCAATTTACTGAATGACGTAGAATTTAATTTTTTGACAAGCAAAGACATCTGCAATCGATGCTTAGAATAAATTAGAAAACTACTGCCTTGGAAGAGATTTGAAGTAGCGATGATAATAAAGTGTAGTTAACGGCCGAGAAAAGCGAGGCCGTTTAAAGAGTCAAGGCTAGCGTTTGGTTATTAGGTTATTACATTTTTTTTTACCTCTCATATAGCATGGTGTGCTGGTGCCTATAATAAGCGTTGACTATGACAGCCGGGTCGGTGGCGACCCCTGCGGCCGCCTCGCTGATGAACGTGGCGTCGATGACTTGCGGCTCGTGCGCGTGCGCAAGGTAAAAGCTGCGCAACATCACGAGGTACTTGGCGCGCAGCGGCGCTAGCGAGTCCGGTGACGACTTCGATTCCGCCTGGGAAAAAAAAGGTTGGATTCAATTGGAACCGATAATTTTTGTAAAACATGTTTTAGAGCCATGAGGGGAACTGTCAAAGATATGTACCAATCTACCAATGCGTTCAAAATATGAAGTGGTATGAAGGTTTATCTATCATACAAACACCCCACTCCAACCGGTTTTTCTTTGCTGCCTTAGCTTCTGGAATATACCGTTAGCGATGCACCAATGGCACACTTCCAGTGGCGGTCTCTCCGAATTAAATGGTTGAGCAGAAAGATTGCTATGGCAGCCTTCTGAGTCAAATGGTTCAGCAGACAGACTGAATCGTTCGATACTAAAAACTCACCTGTAGTGTATGGCAATATCCATTCCCAGTGACAAGTTCCTCCAACTTAACTCTATGACTCGCCATCTCACTCCCTCGATTCTCCTTCCCTTTCTCTCTGTTTCCCTTCTAGTATCACTTTAGCGATGCTCCAATAGTACCCTACTATGGGATGGGAGCCTTCGGAGTCAAATGGTTTGGTAGAGAGAGTGAATCGTTCAATATAAGAAACTTACCTGAAGTGTATGGAAATATCCCTTTCCTGTGACGATTTCTTCTAACTTTACTCCGTGACTCACCATCCCACTCCCTCGTTTCTCCCTCCCTTTCTCTCTTAGTTCCCCTCTAGTATCACTTTGGCGATGCTCCAATAGTATACATCAGTAGCGGCCCTTGAGTCAAATGGTTTAGCAGAGCGTCCTTCAATACAAAAAACTCACCGGAAGTGTATGGAAATATACATTTCCAGTGACGATTTCTTCCAACTTAATTACTTGCCATCCTACTCTCCCTATTTTTCATCCGTTTTTCTCTTAGTTTCCATTCTAATATCACTTTGGCAATGCTCCAATAGCAGCTTCTAGCAGTCTGCGAGTGCTGAATGGTTCAGGAGAAAGATTGCGTCGTTCAATAAAAAAGATCACCTGAAGCGTATGGAAATATCCATTCCATGTGACAATTTCTTCTAGCTTGACACCGTGCATGACTCGCCATTCCACTCCCCCTATTTTCCCTCCCTTTCCCTTCTACTATAACTTTAGCGGTGCTCCAATAGTATCCTTCTATAGCAGCCTCCCGCGTCAAATGGTTTAGCAGAGAGACTGAGTCGTTCAATACTAGAAACTCACCTGAAGCGTATGGAAATATCCATTTCCTGTGACGATTTCTTCCAAGTTCACCCCATGACTCGCCATCCCACTCCCCCTATGTTCCCTCCCTTTCTCTGTTAGTTTCCCCTCTAGTATCACTTTGGCGATGCTCCAATAGTATCCGTCGGTGGCGGCCCGCTGCGTGAGATGGTGGAGGAGAGGGAAGGGTGACGTCACGTCGGCGGTGACGGCGTCCACGATGTTGGCGAGGTGCTGCTTGGCCACGCTGATGGTCTCGAAGTGGGGCCACTGGAGAAACAATGTTGAGTTACATTTTATAGTTACTAGGTATGTAATTGATCCTAGATTTGACCTTTTTTCTAAATGTCTCGAATTTAATTTGACACAAAATGACCTTTTCATGCACTCTGTATGATTTTGACATTATCTGGAAACGCGAATATTTATTAATTTGTAATAGAGGAAGTTCTTTTAACACAGTTTTCGAGTAGCATTATGGGATCTGGTAACTGTCCTAACTGGACCAAATTTTAGATTTTAAATTTTAGATTTTTATGTTATACAGTTGCCAAATGAAATATTTCACTGCGGACATGATATTAAAATGATCTTAGTAAACTTATGTCCTGATTATTTTTGGCACCTGGTTGCTCAGCAACTTCAGTTAATTTAGTAAGCTTAACTGTTATGTTACTTATGTTGCTAAAATGATCTGATTATGAAAGTGGTACTTACAAAAGCGTACCCGGCGAAGAGCGAGCAGACGACCGCGTAGTCATGCAGCACGCGAGCGAACTCTTCCACGAAGTACTGGTTTTTGAACAGCTCCTCGCCCCACGCCTCTTCTTCCTCGTTCCTGTGAGAATATTAAGAGTTACGATCAGAAAAATAATAGGCTAGTTTCCTACTAGTCAAATCAGCTTCTTTTTAAGAACTGTCAAAACGATTTGCTAATATGGAATTACTATGAAATACTGAGGAGTGACGTCACGGTCAATTCATTTACTTTATATCTTTCTATTTGACTTATTAAATATAAATTATGTTTAATCATAACTACTGTCCATATTTTTCTTCTAATTATGGGGTGCTTTATTTCGTGCACTGCATAAAATATTTTATGTTAAGTATAGGAAACTAGCCTATTAAGTGCGAGCTACATTTTGTAAAATTTACGAAAACATAACCCTATAATCGTCACATACGGATATATGTATAAGATAAGACATAAAATGATGTAAACAGGGCCTGTAACTTTCATACCGATGACATCAATTTGACGTCAATCTACATATAGGATGATTCAAATAGTTCTATTGTAATAATTAATCATTATTTAATAATCAATTTAATCGTTTACAAATGTCTTCAAAAGTAAGCTATTCATACGTGGAATAATTAATACCTACTCGATACGTGAAACGAAAAGGAAACAATTTGTTTGTTTTTATAATTTATTGAAATATGATACGAAACTATTTAATAAAATGTATGTATAAAAAATTAACAAATAATTTAATTTACTTTTCAAGTATCAAGTAGGTATGAATTATTTTACGTATGAATAGATTACTTTTGAAGTCATGATTAAAATGATTTATGAATAATGATTAATTATTAAATAAAACTCTGAATCATCCTATATGCAGCGTGACGTCAAATTTATGTCATCGGCATGAAAGTTACGGGCCCTGGATATAAGACTAATCTACGGAAAATGCGAGCACGTTCGGTGAACATGTCTAAACGGGTAAAAGCACCGATTAACAGCTAGAAAAAGATGGCAGTTTAGATTTGCTAAGCCTATTGGAGTTAACTTGTGACAAAAGGTTATCACAAAATATGGTGCCGTACAGCGTCACCTTTTTTCAGCTCTCTTTCTCGGCATAATGATATATTTATTTGTTTAGTTCTTAGAAATAACAGAATATTATAGTTGCTATTTAATGTACCTGTGTAGAATCAGTGTGCGGAGCAGCGCCGCTCGGAAGACGACCTTGTTCATGTAGGCAACCGTGTCGTGTTGATCGAGCTCCGGCGAAGAATCTCCTGACTGCCCGATGACGGTCTTAATGGCCGCCGTGTCGTCGAGGGGACAGTTCAGGTTGGAGTGGACACAGTCGTGGCGCAGCGCAAACACCTAAAATACAAAAAGGTTTAACTTTAGCAGATGTGAAAGAAAAAAACAAAGAAAAGAACCTGCAATTCGTGCCTTCGTGTTCATACGTTTCGAATGATTTGTGGATAGTTTCACTAGACTTCTATAGACGGGATATAAACCTTGAAATAACGGGGCTCGACCAAAACAAAGACAACAAAATCCTCTTATTTGTACAACGAAATTCTCTTATTTTTGTTGAAATTATCCATACCACGACCATTACCATTTGACGACCGGTCTGGCGCAGTCGGTAGTGGCCCTGCCTGCTGCGCCGCGGTCCCGGGTTCGAATCCCGGTAAGGGCATTTATTTGTGTGATGAGCACACAAATAAATGCCCTTACCGTATTTGTTCCTGAGTCATGGATGTTTTATATGTATAACACAAGCCTTTTTGAGCTTACCGTGGGCCTCAGTCAATCTGTGTAAGAATGTCCTATAATATTTATTTATTTTATTTATGTATTTACTGTATTTATACAAATATTATAAATGGTAAAGCGTCTGTGTCTGTTTGTTTGTCCGTCCTTCACGGCAAAAAGGAGCGACGAATTGTCGTGATTTTTTAAGTGGAGATAGTTGAAGGGATGGAGAGATCGGAGAGTGACATAAGCTACTTTTGTCTCTTTCTAACCCCTACTGCAATTTTCGAATTTAACGCGATCGAAGCCCCGCGCAAGAGCTAGTTATAATCACAATTCTAACAAACATTGCAGCACAACTCATGCTAGTTGGGCATCAAAGTTTTTAAACTGTACCACGATATTAAAACGTTTAGTGAATATGACGACAAACTATAATTTAAAATCGATGCCTACCTCCACAGAATCCTCATGTTTCTCAAAGTCGAACAGCTGTTTCAAGAGTTCCGCCACATCATCAGTCTCATCCGGCATCTGTGAGTCGCCGAACTGGGGCAGTAGATACGGGCACAGTGACGCTATGTGCTCTACCCTTTGGATGTCTAAAGATTCCGAGCTGAAAGAAGTCAAATATTGATTCATTATTTTTATTACATTTGCTAGAATAGGTACATTTAATCACAGATATAAGACGGAAGGAGATCGGATATGTCGGGCGACCCAAAAACCGATTCAGAGAATGATACAAAAGGCGGGTCATTGACAATGTACCTCCTGGTTACCGTTGCCAATAAGCTAGTTTCCTATACTTAAAATAAAATATTTTATGCAGTGCACGAAATAAAACACCACATAATTAGAAGAAAAATATGGACAATAGTTTATACAAAACTAGCTTTTACCCGCGGCTTCGCCCGCGTAATAAAAGTATTCTTATTGAAACGTTTACAAAAAATAAGATTTTCATTTGGATCCGTAGGTTTCTTTGTAAAATACATCATCATCATTCCCTTGCCCATTTCCCATTATTTGGGGTCGGCGCAGCAGATCATCTTGTTCCATTTCTCTCTATCAACCGTCATTTCCATACTAATACCTTTCACTCTCATATCATTGTTCACACATTCCATCCATATTTTCTTAGGCCTTCCACTACCATTGTATCCATCCACTTTCATATTTACCACTCGTTTTATAACATTGCTTTCATCCCTCCGCATTACATGCCCATACCATGCTAACTTACTTCCTCTCAATTTCTGTCACTGGTGCTACTTTCAGGCTTCCTTTTATATACTCATTCCGAATCCTATCTAGTCTTGTCGCACCACACATCCAAATACATCTGTCCGCAATTATTTCGATTAAGGTAAAGCGGGGCAATTCTCGACTGGGGGGCCATTGTAACTGATCTATTTGCTGTACGGTCTGGTTTTGGCTGACTGTACCTTACACATATTACTATTGTTTAAAATAAATTCTTGCAATAATTGTAGAATTTTTACACAGCGACCACAGCGTAGGTAGTAGGTACGAATATTGTATTTTACATATATAAATATTTATACTGGGGAAACTTCATACAACCCACATAGCCAGTATCTCGACGCTATGGTCGGTAGGGTAAAAAGTACTTCCTTGCATTATCGCTTAAAATTTTTTCCATTTTACTTATACTTATGGCAAACGTAAACATATAAAAGGCAAGCAAAACAACGATCTTCTTACAGCACATTGAATGTAATAGTTATTACGGATGCAGGATACTCGCCGATGCCTACTTACTAATCCCTTCCCACTGAGCCACCTGCATTTTACACTGCCTAGATATCGATTGCAGACCGATTATTCCGACCCCAATCCCTATTCTTATCCCCGTCCCTATCTCTATCTTTGTCCCCGTCCCCGTCCCGTCCCTGTCGCCGTTCCTCCCCTATCCCTATCCCCGCCCCGTTCCATATTTTTATCCCTATCCCTATCCCTAACCCTATCCCTATCCCTATCCCTATCCCTAACCCTAACCCTATCCCATTCCTGTGCCTGTCCCTGTCCCTGTCCCTGTCCCTGGACCTGTCCCTGTCCTTGCCCCTGTCCTTGCCCCTGTCAAATTATCATGCTAGGAGGTGAACTTTGAAAAATCCTTTCTTAGTGCTCCTCTATGGAACTTCCGTGTCAATTTGAAATCTCTTGAACCAGAAGTAAATATAAAAACTAAAGCTATACTTATGGCTATTTTGGATATTTTAACCCCATTGCACAAAACAGGGGAGAAAATTTCTTTTCCACCTCATTAGATTTTAAAATAGTTGTATTTATCGTGATCAGCGACCCGATAAACCATAAAAACGATACCCATATTGTGTTTTTGACTTTACCCCTTTAGGGGTCAAATTTTCAAAAAACCAGAAACATGTATTTAGTCATATGTCTTTAGGAATCCTCCTGTGAAGTTTCGAATAAAATAGTCAAACTAATCTTGTTTCCCCATTAGGGTGGAGCGAAAAAACACTTTTCTGGAATTAGCAAACCTAATAGTTATCAATCAATGCCCCTTAGTCTATGAAGCCTTTGTGCAAATTTTCAGCTTTTTAAATCAACATCTTCTGTCTCCGCATCAGGTTTGAAATTTTGAAAATCTCATACAAACCTGAAAATTTAACTTTTAGATAAAAAATGTTTTTCGGCAGTATTATGTTCAGTATACATTATTGATACATATTATTACAAGAAACTACCAAAAATTGCGAAAACAGCGTTAAAAATCGCCAATTTTCAGTATTTTAGCGGCTATTTTGGCGAATGTACTGAAACTAAACAAACTTTGGCGATTCTTGACGCTATTTTCGCAACTTTTTGTAGTTTCTCATAATATGTATCAATAACATATACTAAACATAATACTGGCGAAATTTTTTTTTTATCTGAAAGTTGAATTTTTAGGTTTGTATGAGATTTTCAAAATTTCAACCCTAATGCGGAGGCAGAAGATGTTGATTTAAAAAGCTGAAAATTTGCAGAAAGGCTTCATAGACTAAGGGGCACTGATTGATAACTATTAGGTTTGCTAATTCCAGAAAAGTGTTTTTTCGCTCCACCCTATTCCCCATACAAACTTTGAACCCCCATTTCACCCTTTTAAGAGGAGAATTTTGAAAAATCCTTTCTTAGTGCTCCTCTACGCCATATAAGGAACCTGTGTGCCAAATTTAAATTCTCTAGGACCAGCGGTTTCGACTGTGTGTTGATATGTCAATCAGTCAGTCAATATCTTCTTTTATATATTCAAACTCCATTGCACCACAACAGAGGAGAAGGTATTTCACTTCCGCCTCGTTAGATTTTAAAAACGTTGTATTTATCGTGATCAGCGACCCGATAAACCATAAAAACGATACCCATATTGATTTTTTGACTTTATCACCCCCTTTACACCCTTTCAGGGGTTTAATTTTCAAAAAACCTGAAACACGTATTCAGTCATATGACTCATATGTCTTAACACTTTCGAAACCGGGCTCTACGCGGCGCTACGACATTTTCGCTACATACGGGGAAACCCATGTAATCGGCTACGCTTCTACGAGCGATGTACCCGACAGTCGGGTTCTTGGTAGCGAAAGTGTTAAGGAATCTTCCTGTGAAGTTTCGAATAAAATAGTCAAACTAATCTTGCTTCCCCATACAAACTTTGAACCCCCATTTGACCCCCTTAGGAAGTGAATTTTGGAAAATCATTTCTTAGTGCTTCTCTACACTATATAAGGAACCTACTTGCCAAATTTGAAATCTCTAGGACCAGCGGTTTCGGCTGTGTGTTGATATGTCAGTCAGTCAGTCAATATCTTCTTTTATATATTTTTTTGATATTTAAACCCCATTGCACAACAACAGGGGAGAAGGTATTTAACTTCCGCCTCGTTAGATTTTAAAAAGTTGTATTTATCGTGATCAGCCACCCGATAAACCATAAAAACGATAACCATATTGATTTTTTGACTTTATCACCCCCTTTTCACCCTTTTGGGGATTAAATTTTCAAAAAACCTGAAACACGTATTCAGTCATATGTTTTAAGGAATCTTCCTGTGAAGTTTCGAATAAAATAGTCAAACTAATCTTGTTTCCCCATACAAACTTTGAACCCCCATTTGACCCCCTTAGGAGGTGAATTTTGGAAAATCCTTTCTTAGTGCTCCTCTACACTATATAAGGAACCTACGTGCCAAATTTGAAATCTCTAGGACCAGCGGTTTCGGCTGTGCGTTGATATGTCAGTCAGTCAGTCAGCTTCTTCTTTTATATATTTAGATTTCTATTTAATAAGTCAAAGAGGGAGATATAAAGTAAATTAAGTGTCCGTGACTCAGACTCAGTATTTCATAGTAATTCCATATAAGCAAATCGTTTCGACTTTTGACAGTTCTTAAAAAGAAGCTGATTTGACTAGTAGGAAACTATAGAAGGATTTACCTATTGAAGGATTCTACGTGAATACTCACTCGTTCGTGAGTTCCGTTCTCGCGGCCCGCGTGGCTCGAGCCCTGAACTGTTGGTCGCTGGCGCCCGCGTCTTGCCACGCGCTGCGGACCTCGCACCAAGTCTCCACGTTTAGAAGCCCGGATCCGCGCTGAAATATAAATAGTTTCAGTCAACTTTGTGCTCGATGATTTTGTAATTTCTTACAATTTCTACTTCAAACTTCTTATTTATTAACTCGATGGGTAGGCAGACAGTAGGCCGGGCTAAGATAGGCGGTGGTTTGTTATTCGTCACCTGTTACGTTTTAACAAGCGGGCCATTTTTTTTAAAGTTGTCCACCCCACTTTTTTTGTAACATGGGTGTTTTTTAAGCGGTTCATACTCAGAATCGCGAGGTCTTTCGATCCTACCGCGAGGAAAAAATGTCCCAAAATTCTGATACATTTTTCAAACCTTCAAAAATAGTAACGGAATGAGAAAAAACCTTGGGAAAAAAGTGGGATGGACAACTCTGAAGAAAATGGCTCAAGTATGAAAGTGCGAACTATAGTTAATGTGTTTTAAAGAGTTAAATACTACTTACTATATTTAGCTGCAGTCTTAAAACACTTCATTCTGGTCTTCACGGCTCCATGTTACCTGTACAGTCAGCTGCAGAGTGAACAGCGCGAGCGCCAGCTGCGTACAGTCGCGGCCGCTCAGCTCGCTCGCCAGCGCCGCCGCCGCGCCCGCCAGCCGCTCCAGCGCCGTTGTGCTCCACACGGCTCCATGTTACCTGTACAGTCAGCTGCAGAGTGAACAGCGCGAGCGCCAGCTGCGTACAGTCGCGGCCGCTCAGCTCGCTCGCCAGCGCCGCCGCCGCGCCCGCCAGCCGCTCCAGCGCCGTTGTGCTCCACACGGCTCCATGTTACCTGTACAGTCAGCTGCAGAGTGAACAGCGCGAGCGCCAGCTGCGTACAGTCGCGGCCGCTCAGCTCGCTCGCCAGCGCCGCCGCCGCGCCCGCCAGCCGCTCCAGCGCCGTTGTGCTCCACACGGCTCCATGTTACCTGTACAGTCAGCTGCAGAGTGAACAGCGCGAGCGCCAGCTGCGTACAGTCGCGGCCGCTCAGCTCGCTCGCCAGCGCCGCCGCCGCGCCCGCCAGCCGCTCCAGCGCCGTTGTGCTCCACACGGCTCCATGTTACCTGTACAGTCAGCTGCAGAGTGAACAGCGCGAGCGCCAGCTGCGTACAGTCGCGGCCGCTCAGCTCGCTCGCCAGCGCCGCCGCCGCGCCCGCCAGCCGCTCCAGCGCCGTTGTGCTCCACACGGCTCCATGTTACCTGTACAGTCAGCTGCAGAGTGAACAGCGCGAGCGCCAGCTGCGTACAGTCGCGGCCGCTCAGCTCGCTCGCCAGCGCCGCCGCCGCGCCCGCCAGCCGCTCCAGCGCCGTTGTGCTCCACACGGCTCCATGTTACCTGTACAGTCAGCTGCAGAGTGAACAGCGCGAGCGCCAGCTGCGTACAGTCGCGGCCGCTCAGCTCGCTCGCCAGCGCCGCCGCCGCGCCCGCCAGCCGCTCCAGCGCCGTTGTGCTCCACACGGCTCCATGTTACCTGTACAGTCAGCTGCAGAGTGAACAGCGCGAGCGCCAGCTGCGTACAGTCGCGGCCGCTCAGCTCGCTCGCCAGCGCCGCCGCCGCGCCCGCCAGCCGCTCCAGCGCCGTTGTGCTCCACACGGCTCCATGTTACCTGTACAGTCAGCTGCAGAGTGAACAGCGCGAGCGCCAGCTGCGTACAGTCGCGGCCGCTCAGCTCGCTCGCCAGCGCCGCCGCCGCGCCCGCCAGCCGCTCCAGCGCCGTTGTGCTCCACACGGCTCCATGTTACCTGTACAGTCAGCTGCAGAGTGAACAGCGCGAGCGCCAGCTGCGTACAGTCGCGGCCGTTCAGCTCGCTCGCCAGCGCCGCCGCCGCGCCCGCCAGCCGCTCCAGCGCCGTTGTGCTCCACACGGCTCCATGTTACCTGTACAGTCAGCTGCAGAGTGAACAGCGCGAGCGCCAGCTGCGTACAGTCGCGGCCGCTCAGCTCGCTCGCCAGCGCCGCCGCCGCGCCCGCCAGCCGCTCCAGCGCCGTTGTGCTCCACACGGCTCCATGTTACCTGTACAGTCAGCTGCAGAGTGAACAGCGCGAGCGCCAGCTGCGTACAGTCGCGGCCGCTCAGCTCGCTCGCCAGCGCCGCCGCCGCGCCCGCCAGCCGCTCCAGCGCCGTTGTGCTCCACACGGCTCCATGTTACCTGTACAGTCAGCTGCAGAGTGAACAGCGCGAGCGCCAGCTGCGTACAGTCGCGGCCGCTCAGCTCGCTCGCCAGCGCCGCCGCCGCGCCCGCCAGCCGCTCCAGCGCCGTTGTGCTCCACACGGCTCCATGTTACCTGTACAGTCAGCTGCAGAGTGAACAGCGCGAGCGCCAGCTGCGTACAGTCGCGGCCGCTCAGCTCGCTCGCCAGCGCCGCCGCCGCGCCCGCCAGCCGCTCCAGCGCCGTTGTGCTCCACACGGCTCCATGTTACCTGTACAGTCAGCTGCAGAGTGAACAGCGCGAGCGCCAGCTGCGTACAGTCGCGGCCGCTCAGCTCGCTCGCCAGCGCCGCCGCCGCGCCCGCCAGCCGCTCCAGCGCCGTTGTGCTCCACACGGCTCCATGTTACCTGTACAGTCAGCTGCAGAGTGAACAGCGCGAGCGCCAGCTGCGTACAGTCGCGGCCGCTCAGCTCGCTCGCCAGCGCCGCCGCCGCGCCCGCCAGCCGCTCCAGCGCCGTTGTGCTCCACACGGCTCCATGTTACCTGTACAGTCAGCTGCAGAGTGAACAGCGCGAGCGCCAGCTGCGTACAGTCGCGGCCGCTCAGCTCGCTCGCCAGCGCCGCCGCCGCGCCCGCCAGCCGCTCCAGCGCCGTTGTGCTCCACACGGCTCCATGTTACCTGTACAGTCAGCTGCAGAGTGAACAGCGCGAGCGCCAGCTGCGTACAGTCGCGGCCGCTCAGCTCGCTCGCCAGCGCCGCCGCCGCGCCCGCCAGCCGCTCCAGCGCCGTTGTGCTCCACACGGCTCCATGTTACCTGTACAGTCAGCTGCAGAGTGAACAGCGCGAGCGCCAGCTGCGTACAGTCGCGGCCGCTCAGCTCGCTCGCCAGCGCCGCCGCCGCGCCCGCCAGCCGCTCCAGCGCCGTTGTGCTCCACACGGCTCCATGTTACCTGTACAGTCAGCTGCAGAGTGAACAGCGCGAGCGCCAGCTGCGTACAGTCGCGGCCGCTCAGCTCGCTCGCCAGCGCCGCCGCCGCGCCCGCCAGCCGCTCCAGCGCCGTTGTGCTCCACACGGCTCCATGTTACCTGTACAGTCAGCTGCAGAGTGAACAGCGCGAGCGCCAGCTGCGTACAGTCGCGGCCGCTCAGCTCGCTCGCCAGCGCCGCCGCCGCGCCCGCCAGCCGCTCCAGCGCCGTTGTGCTCCACACGGCTCCATGTTACCTGTACAGTCAGCTGCAGAGTGAACAGCGCGAGCGCCAGCTGCGTACAGTCGCGGCCGCTCAGCTCGCTCGCCAGCGCCGCCGCCGCGCCCGCCAGCCGCTCCAGCGCCGTTGTGCTCCACACGGCTCCATGTTACCTGTACAGTCAGCTGCAGAGTGAACAGCGCGAGCGCCAGCTGCGTACAGTCGCGGCCGCTCAGCTCGCTCGCCAGCGCCGCCGCCGCGCCCGCCAGCCGCTCCAGCGCCGTTGTGCTCCACACGGCTCCATGTTACCTGTACAGTCAGCTGCAGAGTGAACAGCGCGAGCGCCAGCTGCGTACAGTCGCGGCCGCTCAGCTCGCTCGCCAGCGCCGCCGCCGCGCCCGCCAGCCGCTCCAGCGCCGTTGTGCTCCACACGGCTCCATGTTACCTGTACAGTCAGCTGCAGAGTGAACAGCGCGAGCGCCAGCTGCGTACAGTCGCGGCCGCTCAGCTCGCTCGCCAGCGCCGCCGCCGCGCCCGCCAGCCGCTCCAGCGCCGTTGTGCTCCACACGGCTCCATGTTACCTGTACAGTCAGCTGCAGAGTGAACAGCGCGAGCGCCAGCTGCGTACAGTCGCGGCCGCTCAGCTCGCTCGCCAGCGCCGCCGCCGCGCCCGCCAGCCGCTCCAGCGCCGTTGTGCTCCACACGGCTCCATGTTACCTGTACAGTCAGCTGCAGAGTGAACAGCGCGAGCGCCAGCTGCGTACAGTCGCGGCCGCTCAGCTCGCTCGCCAGCGCCGCCGCCGCGCCCGCCAGCCGCTCCAGCGCCGTTGTGCTCCACACGGCTCCATGTTACCTGTACAGTCAGCTGCAGAGTGAACAGCGCGAGCGCCAGCTGCGTACAGTCGCGGCCGCTCAGCTCGCTCGCCAGCGCCGCCGCCGCGCCCGCCAGCCGCTCCAGCGCCGTTGTGCTCCACACGGCTCCATGTTACCTGTACAGTCAGCTGCAGAGTGAACAGCGCGAGCGCCAGCTGCGTACAGTCGCGGCCGCTCAGCTCGCTCGCCAGCGCCGCCGCCGCGCCCGCCAGCCGCTCCAGCGCCGTTGTGCTCCACACGGCTCCATGTTACCTGTACAGTCAGCTGCAGAGTGAACAGCGCGAGCGCCAGCTGCGTACAGTCGCGGCCGCTCAGCTCGCTCGCCAGCGCCGCCGCCGCGCCCGCCAGCCGCTCCAGCGCCGTTGTGCTCCACACGGCTCCATGTTACCTGTACAGTCAGCTGCAGAGTGAACAGCGCGAGCGCCAGCTGCGTACAGTCGCGGCCGCTCAGCTCGCTCGCCAGCGCCGCCGCCGCGCCCGCCAGCCGCTCCAGCGCCGTTGTGCTCCACACGGCTCCATGTTACCTGTACAGTCAGCTGCAGAGTGAACAGCGCGAGCGCCAGCTGCGTACAGTCGCGGCCGCTCAGCTCGCTCGCCAGCGCCGCCGCCGCGCCCGCCAGCCGCTCCAGCGCCGTTGTGCTCCACACGGCTCCATGTTACCTGTACAGTCAGCTGCAGAGTGAACAGCGCGAGCGCCAGCTGCGTACAGTCGCGGCCGCTCAGCTCGCTCGCCAGCGCCGCCGCCGCGCCCGCCAGCCGCTCCAGCGCCGTTGTGCTCCACACGGCTCCATGTTACCTGTACAGTCAGCTGCAGAGTGAACAGCGCGAGCGCCAGCTGCGTACAGTCGCGGCCGCTCAGCTCGCTCGCCAGCGCCGCCGCCGCGCCCGCCAGCCGCTCCAGCGCCGGCGCCGCGGGGCCCAGCGCCGCACACACCAGCTCCATGGTCTTTGACACGGATGACTGGGATATCATTATTTCTGAAAAACAAAACGGATGTCTAAATTGAGGATTAAAGATTTTCACAAAAAATACACAAGACAAGATAATTTTAGAACAAAACGGCCAAAACCGCCAAATTAATAAGTCTGCGGTAGCTGAACATCTGCTACAGTCGGGACCAAACCACTGGATCGAGCTCCATAGTCCCAAAATTCTATCAACGGAACGTCTGTTCTACAGCAGAAAAGTACGTGAAGCGATTGAAATTAGGAAGCATCGAAATTTCAACCAAAATGAGGGACAGGGAATTTCTTCTTCGTGGAATCCAGTGATTAGCAAATGTAAGCGTGAAAAAACACCGAGGGACACACCGGCTGATGTCGTGAGTGTTGTGTGTAGGCAAAGTGACAACCCTAGCGCAAAAGTGAATAATCAAGAACAAGTGCGGGTAGTTCGAGAAACTCGCGCGGCTAGAAGATGTTGATGCAATTCCTCGCCAGTCTACCCGTGACCACGAACATAATGTGATGTTCGAAACGTCGGGCCTAATATGAATGTAAGTGTTTACGCGATTAAGTCCCGTTTTGTTCTAAAATTATGAGTGCAAATCGTGTTAGTCTAAATCAATACAAGACAAGATCTTAATAAAAGGCATAAGTCCTTGGAACCTTTTTTATAGCAGATCAGAAGCAGTACAGATCGTCATTGGCTACGTCATATATTGCAGATGATTGTTGCAGCGTCTAGTAAATCATGTGTTGTGGGGAAGTTGATAGCATCGTCTTCGGTGGCTAAATAGACCTATACCAAAGCGGCATCTTCTACCACAGCGATCGCAGACATGATCAGAGTTCAGAGGAGGAGGTCTGGCAGAGCGTAGATTTTTAACCCCCGACGCAAAAACGGAGGGGTGTTATAAGTTTGACGTGTCTGTCTGTCTGTCTGTCTGTCTGTCTGTCTGTTTGTCTGTGTGTGTGTGTCTGTCTGTGGCACCGTAGCTCCCGAACGCATGAACCGATTTAGATTTAGTTTTTTTTGTCTGAAAGCTGAGTTAGTCGGGAGTGTTCTTAGCCATGTTTCATGAAAATCGGTCAACTATGTCGCAGTCGGGGGTTTTTTCAAAATTTTAATTTTTACGGAAATGATTCTGTCTGAGACTTTCTAAACCAATCCTTGTCAGGCGATTTTCTTTGCCATTTACTCACCGCATTCGTCATCGGTCGCCAAACACATGAACAACAAGCTCCTACTCTTGCTAACGACTTCATTGGCATCCTCTTACACACAGCCACCAGGGTGCCTTCAATCGACGTTAGAGAGAGATAGATAGCTACACATCTACCACATGTAAGAAAAGGACAGACTCACCGCCATCGTCGTCAGTCGCCAAACACATCAGCAACAAGCTTCTACTCTTGCTATCATCTTCATTGACCATCCGCTTACAAACAGCCACCAGACTTTCTTCGACCAAAGTTCCTCGCAGCCATCTCCTCACGGCAGGTAGGCGGCAGTGCGGGTGCGAGAGGGACAGCGAGATGCACCACTCCACTACGGACGGGGGGAACTGGAAGAGAACTAGATTTAAGAAAGGCTTTTGATACCGTGAAGCATCATTTAAGGTGCGCTTTTTAATTTGAAACAGTCAAATTGATGGTTTTAATGGACGTTGTTTAATTTTTAACTAGCAATTTAGTGAATAAGTTACTTTACAGTGAGAAAATGAAGGCAAAACATAATATACCTATTAAAAAACAGAACTAAAATGTCACAGATTTAAGAAAGGCTTTCAACACTGTACACCATCGCAAAGTTTAAGCTTTTCTTAATAAATATGGTTAAATTGGTGTTATAACAGACGTAATATAATTTTAAATACTTAACTAATTCAATACATTACTTGTTTTAACACAACTTTATACAAAAATGCGAAAAAATATTTGGAGTACCACAAGGCACAAGCTTAGGACCGATAAAACTGACCTGTTTGAAAGAATCCAGCAAAGCGTCTTGTTCTTGTTCAGACAAATGTTTCATTAGAAGGAAAACAATATCCGCTACAGCTTTGGATCGCATCGTATCCCCGGCTAACCATCCTCTTAAAGTTTTATCGTATAGCCCGTAGATGGAATCTGAATCAAAATGTCTTGACAACGCTAAGAAGAGATTCTTATCATCAAACTCAATAAGAAGAGTAAGTAGCGGACTGAAGACGGTGTTAGCTACTTGCTTTCTGCTAGCAAACTCGAAGTACTGAGCACAAATTTTCTCAACGACATTGTTTAAGTTATGTTTGTATCGTTCTTCCACAGATGCGTTACTTTGCTGGTTAATTTCTTCAATATCATCATTCTCTGCTTGCTTCTCATCGTTGAATTTAATGCTTTTTGGTTTCTTAGTATCTTGAGCAGTTTTGAGTGTTTGTAGTAATAATATGTGTGCGTCGAGCAGGGAGGTTATATCGTTGTGGTCGGTGGAGAGCTTGTCGATCTGAGCGACGACAGTTGAAGCGATGTTTTGCCAGAAGTTCCTGGCCAGCTGGTCGTATTTGTCAGCGCCTTCTTTAGCCTGTAAAAAGACGTTTAAAGTTAACAAAAACATCTAAAATATAGTAACTGTGTAGTATCAGTGTGTGTAGCCTTAAATTCCGTAGTTTTAAAGTGGTTTAAGCTCTTCAAAAATTGGCTACAATAATAATAATAAGTATCGGTACCTCAAGCGACTGCCTCAGCCAGTATTTGACCAGCGACGCCATGTTACCACCCGAGTACCGGACCAAATTGTTTGTAGTCTGTCCATCATGCCCTGCTAGGATTTTCTCCAACCACGTCCTATGTACCTGTGAATAAAAGAACAACAGTCACAATACACTGTTGAAATGCATATCTGAAGATTGAAATAGGATGTTTTTTTAAACGAACTGGAATAGAGAAAGTTGTTGAAGTTGAATTTCACCTACTTCCCGAATTCAAATGTATGATCGATCTGAGAAGGAAAATCGCCAGGAACTCTATAATAAAACAACGAAACAAAACTGTGTTGGATTTTTTAAATCTCTTGATGATTCTGAGTTGACTGGAGAAAAACGAGTCTACGATAAAATAGGTTTTTTTGCAAAAAAAATATCGCCGACTGTGCCTTCCTTTCAACAGTCTACTGTTCTCCAATACGTTTCTAAAAACCCCTTACTCGATGGGGATACGACGTTTCATAACAGAGTTCCTATGCCCACCTTTCTGCTCCATCATCAGATCAGCTCCATGATACCATAATATTGCATTGTCACGAGATTTGCATATGTGTGCAAAATTTCAGCTCAATCAGAAACCGGGAAGTCGGTCAAATTTAACTTCTACGTTTTGATCCAAACTAACAAGTTGAATAAAAACTTGTAAAAAAATAGAATCTTACTGCTGTAGCGACCTCCACCATGAAATCAGCTTGCTGCAGGGAGAGGTAGCGAAGGCACTCGGAGAGGCTCGCGATCCAGGACTGTCGCTCGCTTTTTGACGATATTACACTTTTCTTCTCTAGTCTAGGGGAAACAATGGAAAATTTGTATAAGCGAGGGAAGGAACAGATGTTAGCAAAATACAATTAAGTGAGAGAGACTACCAGTCTATTTATATTAAATAATATTGTTTTAAAATGGGCAGTCAATCTCGTAAGATATTAGCCCAGAATTACACTAATTTAACAAAATATTCATTCCGTATTTTAAATTAGATAGTACTATCAGCCACCACAAATGTGGCTTACCATACAGAAGGGTTCTTATGGTTCATTTCATAAGCAATACTTGCAATAAGGACCATTCTATCAAATAATTTGTTAGAATTTCGGATAATTCGGATATAATTATTGGAAAAGCATCTGAAAGACACAAATAAACTGTAATTGTTATAAAAACCACAAGGATTTTGTAAGCATTGTAAATAATATTTAGTTACCCTTTAAATACAGCATTGAAGAAGGTCTCATATAAGTGTTTAGTGAGCATGTGTTGAGGCAAGAACGCCAACAGCGGCAGCAGCATGCTCGACAGGTGTTTGGCGTCGCCCCAGCCTCCTGCGAACGCAAACGGGTCTTCATTAAACCAGGTCGGTGGCAAACAGGCATACGGCCCGCCTGACAAGTAGTCACCGTCGCCAATGGATGCCTGGAATTGGAACTGTTGCCTTTAAAAAGTGTATAGGTACATACATTCAGTATTCAAATAAATTAGACGACAATTTGAGTTCCAAAAGTTGCAATAAGACTACGGAAGATATTAACACTTTCGAAACCGGGCTCTACGCGGCGCTACGACATTTTCGCTACATACGGGGAAACCCATGTAATCGGCTACGCTTCTACGAGCGGTGTGCCCGACAGTCGGGTTCTTGGTAGCGAAAGTGTTAAATAAAAAAATATGAATGTTTGATGACATACCGTTTTCTAAGACGTCGATTATCCTCTTGATCAGAAGATCCTTTTTGTCTAGCCACGTGTCGCCCTAGACAAATAATACATAATTATGTATTCATAATATTAATGAAAATAACGCTAAGATATCTGTTCTTAGTCTATGTATAGTCATATTTTTTATTCCGTCTAAGCTAACTTTGTATTATTTTGAAAAATACCTCTAAAATGAGGGAGTGTTTTTAAATTTAATATTAATGTAAATTAATGAAGACATTATCAAATGCCAATATTTGGTCGTACTTGGCGCAGTCAGCAGGACCACACAAAGTGGTTCTGTAGACTAGAGACAAAGCATTCATATTCAATGGTAAGAAATTAATATTACCTTAACATGTCGTAGTAAAACTAGAAGGCAGCACCACTGTTGGGCCAGGGTAGACGGCGCTCCTAACAATAGTTTTGCTGTTTTAGAGCCGTGAGCGGCCCCGAACGTGTCACCATAGCGGGCGATTATGCGGCCGAGGGCGCCGAACCAAGATGCTCTGAGAAACAAATACAGGATCAATCATTACAAAAAAATTAAGTAAAAAATCAGCTTTAAAATATTGCTTTTTGTAGCATATTTAAACCGCTGACCTGAGCTGGTTCTTAAGAAGCTGCTAATCATGAACAGTAAGGGAATCAATTGCCATAAAAAATATATCGAGGAATTCATATTTTTTGGTAACAAGAACCGTGTAGCGGCAAAAGACGAGATGGATGCCCTTGGTGTCATTTTTTTACTCGTGACCTTTTTTCACCTTTATCGCAAAGGTATTCTCTATCAGTCAACCTTTAGGCAAAGCAGAGAGCTTACCTGACTTGTTGCGACTTGTTGGAGGCCATCTTCCAGAAGGAGCTGGCAGCTAGGAGCGGCGTCAGTTCCCCCCACAGCCACTCATCGTGCTGCGAAGGCAGATGCTGCACGAAAAACTCCAAGCCTTGCAGGCTGGCCGTCACCAGTCTGGCCCATTGCAGTTCCTTCTCTTCGGGTGTAAGGATCCTAAAATATAATTAAAAGTATAAAAACAGGCGAATAGAGAAATGATTAAAGTTGATATAGGTAACATGAAGCTTCGTAACGTCAGCTGCAGGGGTAGATTTAATGACGGTAGCAATGTAAATAATCAAGCTATGTATGTGGTGGTCTAAAACTATGAAGAGTAGAAAAAAAACAGGCAACACGTCTGCAATTGATGCTATTCATTCTGAGGCCGGGATTTCAAGTCTTACCCAAACCAGTAATTTTTTTAAATTCTGAGAGGAAAAATAGCAAAAAAAAATGCTTTTCAAACGAAAGTTAAGGAATGGTAACCACCCAACAAAATGGAATTAATCTGAATAAATATATTGTCCAGAGATGAAACTTACTTCTTGCTGAGGGCAGCTTCAGCGTTACCGACGAGGTTCTCCAGGAGATGGGCGATCACTTCAGACATGCAGAAGGATATCACATCTGGCAGCTTGTTTTCTGGGAAGGTTGACTGCAGAACAAATTATATTGGTATTTTAAGTTGGTAGAAAAAGTTGGTAAAGAGCGAAACCTGACAGTGAAATGATACAAAATACCTGAATCATCTAAACAAGAGTACTTTTTAAGTTTTATTTATAAACTAAGGCATTATCAGACGACGCATTAGACGAATCCGTTCAAGGTACGACCTTGAACTGTTAATCTTATTTTGTTCTTTAAAAGCATGCCTTAAGAGATTTTTTTAAACTAACTAAGGTAACAATAGGGTTGAATATATCCAAGTTGCTTTTTGTCAGTATGAAGATTAAGAATTTCCCGTGATTACCTTTTTGATTTTTGTCGACCTCCCGATATTTCGATGCAGTAGTGACACTGTGAGTGTGTTTGGACAGACCATCGAGTGTGAATGCGACCAGTGGTAACGCTGAAAGTGAACGCAGCCGACGCGCGCGAAGGAGGGTAGATCGCGCGCTGTCTATGCAACTTCGACATCCAGCCACCTTCGTCAGTTTTCCGTGATCATGATGCATGCAAGACGCTAAAAGCCATTATTCCCCGCGTATTATTTGTGGTGTATTTTCTAGGCTAGTGCTTACTGTGAGAGACGCCCGGGCGGCCGCGGCGGCCGGGGCGTACTCGTCGTACTGCGCCTGCAGCCACGGCGGCAGCAGCGCCTTCAGCTGTGGCGCCAGGCGCCGCCCACAAGCGCCAGCAATCACGCCATGGGCCACCTGTTCACGTGTTAAACAAGACACAACTTTAAAATAGGAATAAAACCGATTTTGTATGGAATAGAGAGGAATTATCACCCTTCAAACTTTACAGGTTGTGGGCTTAGCCAAGGTCACAATCGCTACACCTTAGACAAGAAAATACGTCTCTCTATGATAATTCCATATTATTCGCGAGAGTAGCTAACTTGTCGAGGCCCTTAGGATGGTTTTCTTAACCAATTGGAATTTATAAAGTTACTTTTCAAAATGGCTTAATCATACATTTCATTTCAGCTTCAAGCAAATGCAGTTTCAAGGAGGAACTTGCGGGTTCTATAGCTCACAAAACAAGAACAACATTACCTGAGCGGACTCTCGCACTTTATGATCCGTGTCCGTCGTGAGTTGCTTGTAGTAGTGCGCCCAGCTTCCCAGGGCTGCTACCACGTCTTCAACGTCAGCTTTCCTGACCAGGTCGCACAGCTCCTGTAGAGCCTGAGAAAGCAGTAGCGGTTGAGCAATCATATGTAACAAAAAATAGTGTCTCCCGTTCTATGTGCATCTTTTCAATTTAAGATTAGCAGTTAAGTATGTAATAAATGCATGTACGTTTCTTAGAAATAAACAGATTAAATTCTAATTATTATTACTTTTTTTTTTAAGTTATTAGTTGGGATTTTGGATGCATTTAAAATCATTTACTACTTATAATCCATTTCTACAATTTTTACCATGCAGCCTAATAATTTCCGATTCCGTGATCATGATGCCTGTAACTGCATCAAAATATCAGGAGCTCAACTAAAATCAGGTGATCACGGTCTCTATCCCGATCAATATAGAAGTCTAATGAAAATAACCATGAATCATTAAAAACTCTTATTATAAAAAGCTCACCTTGGTCTTAGTAATAGGATCCTTCTTATTCAGTTTCTTCAGACACAGGGTAAAGTCCGGGTTGAGTGCGGGGTCCAGTGGAGCAGCCAGTGTGGGGAACAGCACCGGGAGCACCTTGCCGGAGCTGCTGCTCATGAGACCGGGGTCCATGCGGACTGCATTGTTTAGGAGCTCTGCGCTGCGGCCACTACTTGATGGCTGTTGAGGCATTTAAAGCAATATTTCAACAAATTGATGTAGAATATTGTCATATGTGCACATTGGAGATTATAATGATAGAATTTGTTTATCTACTGCTGCATTTTATAAAGTCACTTTAAGCTCAGGAATGCACCCTTGAAATCAACAGTGGTTATAAAACATGGTCTAGGTAAGAAAGTATTATTTTTACTAGAGATGGGCCGAATATTCGGTAAATATTCGGTATTCGGCATATTCGGCAAGTTTTTCAATGTTCGTATTCGGCCGAATAATTTGGTTTCATTGCCGAATATTTACCGAATAAACAAAGTAAATAACTAATGAAGATCTTACGAATTCCATTAGATAATAAGCTCCTATTGTAGTAGCTTTCTAAGGAACTACTAAAAAGAAATAATTACCTTTGCCTCAAAACATAAATACAATTGTTTATTTAAAAAATAGAAAAACCCATAGTTTAAGAGTTGAGAAGAGTTCAGAGTTGTTTTAATTAAGTTTTAATTATCCACTAAATCATAAGAGCAAATGTAGTTCTAGTAACATAATGTAACCATTATCAATCATTTAATAGTTTTAATCTTAATATATGCTTTCTGAATATGGCGTAACCGAATATTCGGCCAAATGTTCGGTTCGGTAAGAGCTGAAACAAATCTTCGGCCGAATATTCGTATTCGGCAAAGTCCATATTCGGCCCATCTCTAATTTTTACTAACAATTATGCAATTCTTATATATACAACTTTACTGAAGAGACTTTTTAAAGACTTTAAAATCATAAATGCAAATACAACAAGTAACCCATTGCACTCACTATCACAGGAGTACAGGAGCTTAATTAATATCAATAAAAAAAAGAATGTGCAGACGAAATTGACCATGTTTCTTGATAACAAATCTTATTGGTGCCAATAAAAAATATGTAGTAACTTTTGCCAACTAATAGAAGCCTTTGAAATCTACATCTTTGTGGCTCTAGGTTTATCAATAAGGTATTTAATATAAACAATAACCTGTATGTAAAATGAACAATTATTATGCTGCTGAAAATAAATCTAAATAATATTCAGTATTTACGTACCCGAACATTATTCTTCGTCCGCTGAGTCTGCTTGGTTTTGCCACCCATTCTAGATTAAAACAATGAGATTATTGTAACTGAACTATTCCTAATAGCATATTTTAGGGCCAATAGTTATATTTTAGCCCAAAATTGTGCAAAATATTGAATGAAAGAGTGGTGCAAGTTGCAAATAGAAACGTCAATTTTAGGAATTACGTCAAAAAAATGACGTTGACAACATCACATACGAGCTGTTCGGGTTTATTGTTTTCATACTGGCATGGCTCGAGGAGGTGTATTTTTCTTATCTTAATTGATTGTTCAAAAAGAAAAACATATTGACATTACCCGCTATGTACATATACGAAATCTGTATTTTTGTTCGGAAAAACCTGTCTTGCTTTAGAACAATTACTATGACATCAAATCAAAGCGAAAAGATTATAGGAAAACCGGCCAAGAGCGTGTCGCGCCACGCTCAGTGTAGGGTTCCGTAGTTTTTCGTATTTTTCTAAAAAACTACTGAACCTATCAAGTTCTAATAGAGTGTGGCTAATGAAATATTGCCCCAACTTTTGGCGGGAAATTCAAAAAATCTAGGGCTGGTCACACTTGGTATAGTAGGAGATATAGTTTTGATACTAGAAAATATTTTTGATTTCTGTGCACACTTATATTGAAAATCAATAGAAATTGCTAATATATGTACAGAAATTTGACAAAATCTGTTAGCATTTGACGTATTAATGATATGATATTAGTGGATATGACGCCCGATTTTCAATCCGTAGGTCGCGGGTTCAAATCCTGGCTCGTACCAATGAGTTTTTCGGAACTTACGTACGAAATATCATTTAATATATACCACTAGCTTTACGGTGAAGGAAAACATCGTGAGGAAACCTGCATACATCAGCGAAGAAATTCAAAGATTTATGTGAAGTCTCCAACCCGCATTGGGCTAGCGTGGAGACTATATAGCCCGAGCCCTCTCAGACATGAGAGGAGGCCTGTGCCCAGCAGTGGAACGTATATAGGCTAAATTATATTATTTATTTTATTTTTTATATTTTTATATCAAATTACTACTGACCAGTCACTTCACTGATTTCTTCTAAATTTTGGTTTTCGTAAGTAAGTCGTTACGTTCCAATATTTTTATTTTATTAATGCTTTCCAGAGCTTCGAGTTTCTCCTTGTCTTTACACTCTTTTCCTGTTTATGAGATTTAAGTTTTATTATATTCACATACTTAATCAAAGTTATAGGCAAATGTAACTAAAGTAGTAGTAATGTACTAGTAATTAAAGTATCAAAATATTAATAGAGCACCAACCTACTATATTGTTTATGTGAAGTATGGTATACCTGACATACCTTCTTGATTATGTTCTAGGATTCATCTATGGCCTCGTTGCCATAGTAATAATTTAAGTAGAGAAAAACTATCCTGTCATAATATACTTCAAAATAACATTAACATATTTATTATACTAGAATAATATAAAATATTATATAAAATGTGCTTCAGCTTTCTTTTCAATAGTCGTTAATCAAGTTCTCACGCACGCCAGCTTCCACGTTCATCAGTGAGAACTTTACATGGTAGCAGAGGTGAAACTGTAAGTCGAAATGTCTAATACGAAAATAGATCCACTTACAAAAGATAACTACGACACTTGGATTATACAAGCCGAAGCCGTTCTAGTACGTCACAAACTATTTAAATATGTAGAAAACGCCCTGACCGACGATGCGTCTGCTGAAGAGAAAGAAAAGGACAGACTTGCAAAATCCGAGCTTATCCTTATCATAGCTCCGTCCGAACTCAAGCAAATAAAAAACTGCAGCACTGCCAAGGCATTATGGGACAAATTGAAGGACACTTACGCCAGCAAGGGACCTGCTCGTAAAGCGACCCTTCTCAAGCAATTAATCCTAACTAAATTAGAAAACCAAGATGTACGAACACACTTGAACAAATTTATGGATACAGTTGACAAGCTGGCTGACATGGACGTTAGTATAAACGATGATTTGTTAACGATCATGATGTTGTACAGTCTCTCTCCAGAATACGAGAACTTCAGAGTCGCTATTGAAACGCGCGATACTCTTCCAAAGCCTGAAGTGCTTAAAACCAAAATCTTAGAAGAGTTTGAAGCCCGTCATAATAAAATCGTGACCAATGACGATGAACCTGAAACATCATATCAAGAAGAAGCGTTATACGCATCATGTCGTATTTGCAAACGAAGAGGCAATATCTTCAAACGCAAAGCACATAAGATTTGTACAAGCTGCTGGAAGAAAAATAATGAGAAGCCAAAGCAGAAACAAAACATTGACTCTCATCGTAACCATATTGCTACCCAGTGTCTTCTAACACGAAACAAGAAGCCTGAAAACAGTACATGGATTGTGGACAGCGGCTGTACCTCTCATATGACTTTTCAAAGAGACCTATTCAAAAATATTGAGAAAACATCCAGACAACTGAACTTCGCAACTGAAGACTTTACCGCAGAGATCGAAGGGAAAGGTACAGTCTCTTTCACAACTAAAAATGGAAGCGGTGATGCACTCACGCACCTGAAAGACACGCTGTATGTACCCAGTCTTTGCACCAACCTACTGTCTGTGAGCAAAATAACAGACGCTGGATGTTCAGTTCTATTTACTAAGAACAAGGCCACAGTAAACAATCCAAAAGAGAAAATTGTACTTACTGCCTTCAAAGAAAACGGTCTCTACTACATAAAACCAAGCAAGCACGAGTGCTACAACCTGACCACAGATGACGATGAAACACCTCCAACTACTAAACAAAAAACTGAATCATCAAGCATCGAAGATTGGCACAAGAAATTGGGACATATGAACACCAAAGACTTGAAATTAGCACTTGAAAATCAAAATATCATTGGCTTGCACTTTAACCCTAAAGAAACATTACCGGAATGTGAAGCATGCATTCAAGCGAAAATGCATAGAGTACCGGCTCCTCGTGAGAAAACAACTCAGAGAACGACTGAACGCTTACAAATTGTTCACTCAGATGTTTGTGGACCTATCCGAACGCCCACAATAAACGGGAACAAGTACTTTGTCACATTCATCGATGACTATTCCCGATACTGTCGAGTGTACTTAATGAAATCCAAAAGCGAAGTCTTGGACAAATTTAAAGAGTTCAAAGAGTTAGCGGAAACGCACACTGGGAACAAACTCAAGGTACTACAATCCGATAATGGCACAGAATATATCAACAGGGACTTCGACGCTTATCTCAAACGTAGTGGGATACAGAGAAGACTAAGTGCACCTCACACAGCTCACCAAAACGGATTAGCAAAGAGAAAAAATCGCACTTTGATCGAAAAAGCAAGAGCCCTGATGATTGACGCAAAAGCACCATTAAATTTCTGGGGTGAAGCAATCATAACAGCAAACTATCTGTCGAACAGAAGCTTAAACAGTGCTATCGAAAACAAAACACCATTCGAACTATGGGTTGGTAGAAAACCTATCATTCACCACCTGTATGTATTTGGCTCTAAAACTTTTGTTCTCATTAAAGGCACAAATGGTCACAAATTCGCACCAAAAGCAATTCCTGGCATGTTTGTTGGCTACTCTGAAACATCAAAAGCATTCAAGATTCTTCTGCCATCTAAAAATAAAGTGGTTGTATCGAAGGACGTCCGCGTGATGAAATCCATGTTTTACGACAAAACAAACAAAAACGACATCACCGACCTTTTCAACGATGACTGCTCCACTAAACCTCCAGAACCTTCAAAACCGTCAAAATTACCACATAAACAAGTGACAATACAACTTGACGACGATGAAGATGGAGATGAGACACCGCTTAACACCAGTAGTGACTCCGAAGATGAATATCTCGACAATACGTTGCAACCAAACTCGGTCAACAGCACTGATAGTGTTCAACAACAGGAACCACAAAACTATGAAAGTGAGTACGAGTCTCTTTCCGGTTCTCACAACTTTGTCGATGATAACGAACCTTCTAATCCTGCTGACGCAGAAGATCTAACTGAGACGATTGATGTTCATGCTTCAACTTCAACTCCAACTCGAACTTTGAGAAACAGGTCTACCATTGCAGTTCCAAAAAGGTATGACGATTTCATTTTGGCTGCAGCTGAAGAAGTTGAAAATCTTCATAAACCGAAAGAACCTGAAACTTTCAAAGAGGCAATGGAATGCCCAGACAGCAAGAAATGGCAAGAAGCAATGAAAAGTGAAATTCGCTCATTGAAGGACAACCAAACATGGGATCTGGTCGAGCTACCCAAAGGACGTAAAGCCCTACCATGCAAATGGGTGTACAAGGTAAAAATGAACCCTGATGGTTCCGTCGAAAGGTACAAGGCCAGAATGGTCATCAAAGGCTATTCCCAGATACCTGGAGTGGACTACGACAGAACGTTCAGCCCAGTGGTTCGTCTGAGCACTGTACGTTCACTGCTTGCCATCGCTACTCATGAAAATCTGAAACTGACACAGTTTGACGTCACGACCGCCTTCCTAAACGGAGAAGTCAAGGAAGAAATCTTTATGAAACAACCCGAAGGATATCGTGATGGTACCAAAAGAGTTTGTAAATTGAAACGAAGTTTGTATGGATTAAAGCAAGCGCCACGCTGCTGGAATACCTGCATAGCAGACTATTTACTGCAAACCGGATTCAAGCAGAGCGAGGCGGATCCATGCCTGTTTATGCGAACCAGAGGACAGTCCAAGGTTGTGATAGCTCTATACGTGGACGATGGACTTGTAGCGCATAACTCTACAAAAGCAGGAGACGAGTTCTTGAATGAGTTAAGAGCCAGATTCCAAATAACCACCAAACCAGCGTCTTACTTCCTCGGAATGGAAATCAACGTGCAAAAAGACTCCATATCTCTATCTCAAAAATCGTACATCAAGAAAGTACTAGAAAAATATGGTATGTCTAACTGCAAGTCAGCACCATCACCGATGATAAAAGATATTGCGGGAGCAGACGACAACATTAAATCAAACTTTCCTTATAGGCAAGCCGTAGGCGCTTTAGCCTATTTATCTGTAGGTACGAGGCCTGATATCTCCTACGCTGTTGGAGTAGCCTCAAGACATTTGGAAGCACCTACTAAGGAAGATATGATGCTTGTTAAGCGCATATTGAGATATCTAAAAGGGACCCAAGAAAAGGCCCTAATCTTTACAAAACAGACACCGCCGCACTTGGTCTGCTATAGCGACGCAGATCACGGAGGAGACCAGAATACTGGACGATCAACATCTGGTATGGTTTGCTTGTTCTCTGGCGCCGCAATAAGCTGGCGAAGCCAAAAGCAAACTACTGTTTCCATTTCATCGACAGAGGCTGAAGTAATAGCAGCAAGCGAAGCAGCCCAAGAAATATTATGGCTAAATCGATTGTTCAGCGATCTGACTAAAACGGAAAAGCCAGTTCTGAGATTGGATAACAAATCAGCTGTCTACCTAGCGCATAATCCTAAATATGAATATCACAAGCGCACCAAGCACATTAAATTAAAACACTTCTTTGTTAGGGAATGTGTGAACAATGAAGACTTCAGCGTTGAACAAGTTCCTGGCGAAACCCAACTCGCTGACATATTTACGAAGCCTTTGTTTGGACCCAGACTTCAGGAATTGAGTTACAGAATGGGACTTAAGAATTTATCCTGAAATTCTTTAAACTTCCGAGGGTGTGAAGTATGGTATACCTGACATACCTTCTTGATTATGTTCTAGGATTCATCTATGGCCTCGTTGCCATAGTAATAATTTAAGTAGAGAAAAACTATCCTGTCATAATATACTTCAAAATAACATTAACATATTTATTATACTAGAATAATATAAAATATTATATAAAATGTGCTTCAGCTTTCTTTTCAATAGTCGTTAATCAAGTTCTCACGCACGCCAGCTTCCACGTTCATCAGTGAGAACTTTACAGTTTACGACTTGTAAACATTGCAGTTTTTCATTATATGCCGCTTCACGTCGACTTCGCTCTTGGTTGTAATTATTTATTAGCTTAAACAGCAAATTGCGGACCTCGCTTGGTATCGTCATTGTTATAATATTTAAGATTTACCCTTAATGACCCGCGAACAATTTGAATAAGTGACATAAATTGACAGCAGACTTTTAGCCTTTTTTTTAACCATAGACAATTGGTGATACCACAAGGAAATATCTGTCAACAATATTTGGCTAGTTTCCTAGAAAGTCTTTATAAAGTTCTACTTTTGTGATTTTTTTCATATTTTTTAAACATATGGTTCAAAAGTTAGAGGGGGGGGACGCACTTTTTTTTCCTTTAGGAGCGATTATTTCCGAAAATATTAATATTATCAAAAAACGATCACAGTAAACCCGTATTAATTTTTAAATACCTATCCAACAATAACACGTTGAGGTTGGAATGAAAAAAAATATCAGCCCCCACTTTACATGTAGAGGGGGTACCCTAATAAAACATTTTTTTCCATTTTTTATTTTTGCACTTTGTTGGCGTGATTGATATACATATTGGTACCAAATTTCAGCTTTCTGGTGCTAACGGGTACTGAGATTATCCGCGGACGGACGGATGGACGGACGGACGGACAGACAGACATGGCGAAACTATAAGGGTTCCTAGTTGACTACGGAACCCTAACAAACTTTTTATGCCGCTGACAAATATATCTCTTCCTAAGTATAGAGTTAACTTTAGTTAGAACTTAGAATTAGTATATAATAGTATCAATTGTAATTTCAACTCAATTTTAAATATTTTTTTAAATACCTATGTACATGTGACGTGTAAAAGTGCCCCTGTGGCCTATTTGCTGAATAAATTATTTTGATTTTGATTTTGATTTAAGAAGAATGTTTATGGAATGGCAATACAAATATTTAATTGTCTCACTGATCATTTTAAGGAACTCCCATTTAATTTATTTAAAAGAAAATTGTATAGACATTTAATGGAATGTATGTACGTATTATTCTGTTAATGAGTTTTTAGAAAAGTGTGATTTATAATTAGGGAATTGGCCATTGATTATAGTGTATTTAAAATGTATTATTAAATTAATTAATTTGAATATAATTGCAAAATCATTTATATTTAATTTATTTTGATAATTTTTAGATATTAGTGCTAGACATTTAATTGATTTGTGCCATTTAAATTATACCTAAGAGCGCATGCTTGTACATATAATGTATAAAAGCTAAGTTAGTTATAAGAATTAAATGTTGTATTGTTACCTACCACGTTGTATCTGTTCTGAATTATGTTTCTTTTTTTCTTCTGTTGTGTGCAATAAAGTATTTTATTATTATTATTATTTGTCTGTCTTTTCCATATCTCGGGACCATGGGGTCCCGGACCTTTGGGAGGCATGCGTGGGGCCGAAGCCAACAGCACAGAGGCCCTTTTAGACATTTTAATCTAAAGGCAAGGGATACACGTGGCGGATACCATCCCCGAGCGCACAATATGATACAACCGGAGATGGTCCCCGCCAGGTGCAAAGACTATTGCAGTGCAGCACTTTTGTGCTGCGATGGGAGCTAAGGTCATAGGTTATTGTTTTGAAAGTTGGATGAACTGGTTAAAGGGCTATGGGAGGAGACTATCGGACACCTGCCGTGACAATTAGTCTCACAATTGTAAAAGGCAGGCGGTGACTCGCCAACTCATTGAGTGGGCCCTGCAAAACGGCCGCACGCACGGTGCGACAACAGAGCAACACTTGAGAGTGGCTAAAAGGTTGTCGAGAGGTGAGTCTGCGGTAGCTTGGTTCCTGGTGTTCCATTCAGCAGGCCGCCGGCGTTATGACATTTTACACTTCCAACCTGGAGCATAGGTCCCGCTCTTGCGAATCCACTCTGGCCGGCCGGTTAAGGCAAGCGCAGAGGCGAGGGCTAGATGGAAGTGCCCTCTGGAATAGGGGTCCGCGGTGTCGTCACTCACCGTCAGCTCGTCACAAGCTGCCCCCGCGGGATTATTATTATTATTATTAAATATTTGAACGCCAAACTGTGGTAAAATAAGGATTGAAAATGAAAATGTATTGCCCATCTATTATGTACACCTTATTTATACAAATAAATATTTTTGATTGATTGATTGATTGGCATAGACCGATAGAGACAGATAGTTACGAAAGACATAATTATACTATCGTGAGTTTCGGGAGCGTTTGTGCATTCGGCTACGCACACTGGTCTGGCTTTATAAATGAGAAAGAGAGTCCTCTAGTGGAATTATTTGATGCCATTTTGAAGCGCCATCTGTGGTAAATTCTAACCAAAACCATTAACGTCAAAATGGCGTAAAGAACATGTTTATATAATTATTGATTAATATTTAGTATGAATTCATACATAGGCTACAAATGTATAAAATCACACTAAACACCAGTGTGAGTGAGATAAATGCAAAAATAATAGACATTAAAAAGTGGCAACATTGTAGTATCGACATCGACCTAGCTTTAACAAAACATTTGTATCAGCGATCTGTTAAAATCACTGTCTCGGCTATCGCTACTCGTCGCTCATGGCAAGACTCAAACTCAAGATGAATAAAGCTAGGAACACACTACGCGGACGTCCGTCGTAAATCGACCGCGGACGGGAATCTGGACAATGGAAATACACATAACCGTGCAAACTATCGGTCGACGGACGCGGACGTGGCCTTGAGCGCACGGACGTCCGATCGAAATCTGGCTCTCTGGATGTTTTGTTCCGTGCACACTGATAGGTCGCGGTCGCGGTCGTTTTACGACGGACGTCCGCGTAGTATGTTCCTAGCTTAAAGAATGAAATATGCACACATATAACGAATGACGTTTTTTTATGCCTCTGGATTCATGTCGACATTCTTTTAGTACTAAAGTATGCTAATATGCCGCTACATACCGCATTAGTGCGTTAATTACTATAATAGCACATTATGCAATTATGTCAAACTTATGGAAATTGGTAATTCGTAACTCATGACAATTTTCTATTTTTCGCACTTATATCGTAATGTACGTATTATTTTACTTACTGCATTTTACGTAAGTAGAAAAATACTCCTAAGTCACATTATGCTCAGTTTTAGGCTCCCCACAGACAGTCTTAAAAATTCATAATCTTAAAAAAAACTTGTATGCAATCTGACAGTTCAAACTGACACTGACAAGACACTGACAGATCTGAACTGTCAGATTGCATACAAGTTTTTTTAAGAAAAACCGCCTTCAAAAATAAGCGCGTTACAAAACACGGAGAAACTAAAAAGCAAAAAATAATAAACCTTTGAATTCAGATTTCTTATCGTATTGCAATAATCTAAACATCCAAATTATAAACAAATCAATTATTTTTGCAGTCGGTACCAGACCTGTTCGTCGCCTTGCTATTGCCTGTTTGCCCCACCCAACCATACGCAGGCTGGCACCGACTCCAAAAATAATTGATTTGTTTATAATTTGGATGTTTAGATTATTGCAATACGATAAGAAATCTGAATTCAAAGGTTTATTATTTTTTGCTTTTTAGTTTCTCCGTGTTTTGTAACGCGCTTATTTTTGAAGGCGGTTTTATTTTTTGTTAAAAAGTTTATTTATTTGTTGATTTTTAGTGGTTCCTATTGATATTATACGTATCAGTCCGAATACATGTACACTAGTGAAAGAATTATCCTTTAACTCCTAACCATTGAGGAGTTGACCTTCCATCATCAGCTCAGCCACATAAAATTATTACCATCAGGCGTAAATACTGGTTTACCTTTGAAAAATACACTAAAAACATTACATGTGCCTATAACATTTGAAGAGTTCCCTCGATTTCTCCAGGATCCCATCATCAGACCCTGACTTGGTGCCAATGGGACCATCTCGGGGTTATACCCGTTCGATCAAAAAAAAAAATTTGAAAATCGGTCCACAATTCTCGGAGATATCGAGGAACATACATACAAAAAAAAAAAAAAAAAAACATTCAGTCGAATTGAGAACCTCCTCCTTTTTTGAAGTCGGTTAATTATGAATTTTTAAGACTGTCTGTGGGGAGCCTTAAACACGGAAGTATAACTAAAGGTTTTAAATGTAACTTAAACAGCGTGGCTTAGGAAGTAGCGTTCCAAAATCACCCGCAGTATGCCATTTCCTATTGGTCTATCAGATATCAGAATTTTTCATGATTAAGCAAAAAATAAATGCAATTAATCTTTCGTATACCTACAATTTTTTAGTTACAATTTTCAATTATTTTATGAAGTATTATTTATCACAAGGAGAATAACGAAAACATAAATCCTGAGAAACGGAACGCTTATTTTACTTGTCAAATTTAAATTAATATGTCAGTTTGCGAAAAGAAGCGCGCTAGCTTTTTATTGCAAAATTGTTTTAGAGTTTTGACAAAATCAGCTATGTACTTCGGACCTCCAACAGGAAAAACGGAACCCTTATTCGATCACTTTGTGTCTGTATGTAAGTACTCTCTATCAAATGTTATGCTTGTAATCGTGTAGTAAAATTATAGCAGGTAATATAAATAAACTTGTTAGGGTTCCGTAGTCAACTAGGAACCCTTATAGTTTCGCCATGTCTGTCTGTCCGTCGTCCGTCCGCGGATAATCTCAGTAACTGTAAGCACTAGAAAGCTGAAATTTGGTACCAATATGTATATCAATCACGCCAACAAAGTACAAAAATAAAAAGTGGAAAAAAATGTTTTTCCCCTCACTAGCTCGGAAACACGTGTTTTGTCCTTTAATACCAGAGGGTAAAAACGCATTTTATCCACTAGTGGGTAAAGTAATTTGACCTTGAATAAAATCAAATTAACTGCTTCAAAATAGATAAAAGTAGGTGAATCTAGTAATAAAGATGATTTACCACCTGTGGAACTACTGGAAGCAGTGATAAACGTATTTTTTGCGTTGTAGTGTCCTCGCTATAGTGAGGGGAAAAGTTTTGTGTTACACTCGGGTGCAAATTTATTTTACTTCTCGTGTGTTAAAAAACTCGCAAGTTCAGGATTCTATTCTCGAAACACTCGCTTCGCTCGTGGTTCAACTATAGAATCCTTTCACTTGCTCGTTTTTCAATTCCACACTCGGCGTTAAAATACAACTTTGCCCCCTTGTATAACAAATAACTATTATTAGGGTACCCCCCCTACATGTAAAGTGGGGGCTGATATTTTTTTTCATTCCAACCCCAACGTGTGATATATTGTTCGATAGGTATTTAAAAATGAATAAGGGTTTACTAAGATGGTTTTTTGATAATATTAACACGTTCGACGCCGGTGACACAGCGTCTGTGATCAAAAAATCCTTACTCCTATGCCAGGGACACATATGTGTGTTTTAATTTATAAGCCTTTTTGTTGCCAAATTTCAAATTTAATAAAAAATGATTGAACGTACAAGTTATGTTACCTATTCAAAATTAAATCTAAATACGATTTGGTTTCAAAATTTGTAAGTTTTTGATATTGCACAAGATTACCTTTATACAGTGCCGGGTGGCACAAATATGTGTCATTTTTAAGACAGATTTCAGTGGTTCTCAAAATTTTCATAGGAACTTAAGTAATATGTAGATTTCACAGCCAATATGAAATAAGTTAACAATTTAGTACTAATTTTTATACCCCGGTAAGCTAACCCGGGAAGTAGCATATTTCTTTAGTATTTTTTTGACTCCGTGCCGTTTTTAACCGCCTTCCAAATCTCAAAGGAAGGGGTTTTCAATTCGTCTGTTTTTTTTTAAATGTTTGTTCCTCGATATCTCCGTCGTTACTGGACCGATTTTGAAAAATTGTTTTTTATTGAATGTATATGCATACAGATTGGTCCCATTTTTCTCAGAACCCAGTTCTGATGATGGGATCCTGGAGAAATCGAGGGAACTCCTCAAATCTGAAAGGCATACATGTGGTGATTTTTGTGTTTTTAAAGGAACAGCATGCATTTACATACGGAACAGTGACAGTGACATTTGGTGCAGTGGAACTCCTGATGATGGTCAGAATGGAACTCCTCAAATCTGAACGGCACACTTATAGTGACTTTGGTATTTTTATAAGAACAGCATGCACTTACATTCAGAACTGTGACATTTGGTGCAGTGGAACTGCTGATGATGGTCAGAACGGAACTCCTCAAATCTGAACGGCACACTTATAGTGACTTTGGTATTTTTATAAGAACAGCATGCACTTACGTCCAGAACAGTGACATTTGGTGCAGTGGAACTGCTGATGAAGAGTGAGCCGCCCCTAGTTAGAGTTCCGTTCTGATAATCATTCTCATCTGTAAGTAGGTACTTCAGAATCATCCAGATTTCAAAATTGGTTCAGAAATGACAGAGATATCGAATAACAAACATTAAAAAATATACAGATGAATATGACATAATACAATATACAGATATACAATACAATATACAGATGACATAATCCAACATTTGAAAGTATTTATCACCAGAACCCCAAAGGAAGGCGGTTTTTTTTTCTTAAAAATTATGTCAATTTGATTTGATGTCTGTCAGCGGTGTTATGTTATTAATTAATTGACAGACATGACGGAACTATAAGGGTTCCCAGTTGACTACGGTCCCCTAAAATCATCAGATATTCACAGTTTAAAAAATGGAATAATAATTAAGCTTGGTTGGTTTTGTTATGCTCATTTATTTATTCATCAGTTTCATCACACATCATGTCATGTCTACGAGAAAACCTGATTCAGTAGTGCTGCCTCTGGATTAAATGGCAGTATTATACCCTAATGGGCTCTTTTATACTAAATCGTGACGATAATATTTCTTTCCCATAAACTTATTGTTCATAATTTCGTTAGTCAGAAGTTGTTATTCATATATTTTGTGGTCATAAACATCACTAGTCATAATTTTTGTTACGAATAATGTTTAATGGCTCTAACAATAACAAACCATAATATTGGATATCATAATCTCAAAAGTCATAAAGTTGATGAGTATAAAATTGAAAAGTATAACAATAATTATTCAGAAATATTATTAGGCATATATTTTGAAGCCCTACTGATTGGTCTGCATATAGATTTAATGTCCAAAACTCTTAAAGTATATTATATTTCAGACAAACATATAAGTACACAGAAACATTTTGACACATAAAATATTATTTATGACTTCCAAACAAAAAGTAACCCCCATTCCTTAGCTAGGTTGTTAGTTTCCTTTGATTCCTTAGAGCGGAAATAGGAGCCCCGAGTAACGGGGCTCCGTCTACTTATTGGTGGAACTAAATTGTTTTAAAAATAACCCCTTTTCCTCGTGTAGGTTCGTTAGTTTCCTTTTGTACCTTAGAGCGGAAATAGGAGGCCCGCGTAGCGGGGCTCCGTCGACTTATTGGCGGAACAAAATTGTTTCAAAAAATAACCCTACCCTTTTGCCAGTTGCTTTTGCTAGTTATCTTTTGTCCTTAAAAGCGGATATAAAATATTGGCGAGACCAATTGGTTTAATAGGTGCCATGAAAATTTAATAAATACTGAGGAAGTTAGTAAGCCAAATTACAACTTACGAAAATGCATACAAAAAAACATTGCAACATTTTTTATGGGAAACAATAGAGATCACATTGAATGCTATTAGTGAAGATATCTATGTGTATAATAATCTATGTTGAGTTCATTAGTGCTAAAGTTTGAGAAACACTGAGTGATAAAGTAATTACTTACGGTTTTCTTCCATTTTGTGAGTTTTAAACTATTTTTCCGTATTTTTCGAGCATTAGCATCATCCCACTGCACGTCAAAGAGATGACTGACGCCGCGAAATAAAAATAATCGCATTTTAGTAATTTACCTCTGAACTATGCCAGTTGACACATACCTTGTGACCATGTTATTCCTATGCCAGTGACACAAATATGTGACTACGATAATTACGCCCGGCATAGCTAAAGGGCTTAGTGAAACGCTGCCGGCGTCGAACGTGTTAATATTTTCGGAAATAATCACTCCTAAAGAAAAAAAAATTGCGTCCCCCCCCCCTCTTAACTTTTGAACCATATGTTTAAAAAATATGAAAAAAATCACAAAAGTGGAACTTTATAAAGACTTTCTAGGAAAATTGTTTTGAACTTGATAGTTGCAGTAGTTTCTGAGAAAAATACGAAAAACTACGGAACCCTACACTGAGCGTGGCCCGACACGCTCTTGTTTTTGTTTTATACCAGTTTTGGTAGGTGTTCTAATACTTCTAATATAATTGTTTTGTTACATTGTGGCTAGGCATCCAAAAAATCCCTTATGTCATGGAAACATGTAGATATTTGCCATTAAATTAAATAGTTTGACCATAGTTCATCAATTCATCATATTTCAGGCATGGATAGGGAAAAAAAGTCTTTATTTTATTCTACCACTGTAAAAGTACCCATGAGAAATGGATAAGGATAAGGACCTTCCTTCAGTTTTTTTGTTCTTAATTGCTTACTATAATTACCATCAGGCTTTTGTTTATAGACCTTTTGTCATACCTAATTAAAAACATTGACTTACATAAAATTCATAAAAAATATGCATATAATATTACCTACTGGATTAGTGTGACTGCTGTAAGGGATTGATTACATAATCCTTATTTTTGCTAGGTACTTTCATTTTGTGTTAAAATTATTTGCAAATATCCAATTTAGCACCAGTATCTACTGTAGGCCTTGTTTTTCCTATAGGTTTAAGTATTGGATAATTGCCCTGTTCAGAATGTCTACAATCTATTGTTTATCTTAACCATATAACTTCTAGTAGACTTGTTTGTCAAAGGGGGAGACCAAAGAGTGCGTATATGACCCAAATAAAGGAAAGAATGAATGTCATGTCATATCAGGAAGGCAGAAGGTCGGCACTCATGGAAGTTGATCCAACAACAAGAGTCCAACTCTTAAATGATTGACGATGAGACTTGTTTGTGTAGGGGAAGATGATTAAAATAAACAATAAAACAGATTTTTTGCACTGAATTGTCAATATATATAATTTTAATATTCATAAATTCAATATACATTATAATATCAAGTAAAATGAATTACTATAATTTATATAGGTAATATTTTAACACATGTTAATCTATGGGTAAGTTTAACAATCTAAAGTAGGTACTTATCATTAACAAATCAGCAACCAGCCTCGCTCCCACACATCCATACATACAATACAACAAACACAATATGGCAATAGGAATTCACATTGGCTTATCATTACCACTAAACCTATCGTGGACTCACAAAGGAAGAAATACTTTTGTCGCAATAATGATTGCTCAAGTAACTAAACATTGCCACAGTACATATGCCATTCCATGTAAAAATAAAAATTTCACTTACAACTTTAGGTATAAAATTAGTTTAAGTCTTAAATATTTTTGGCACAAAACTAAAACTAAGTAAAACTAAATGTGATGGGATGCTATATGGTACAAGTCCGCATCGAGCTAACACATAATTAATCTTTGGTTTCCCTAGCCCACCAGGTGATCCGGACCTCACACGTCCAACGTCAAATTATAATTACATAAAACTAAATTATAACTAGGCATGATAAAATATGAAATGTGTCAAACAGGCTTTATCTTTTAATTTTGAAGAACAATAAAAATCTATCAAAACCGGTACATTTTGCTCAAGATATTCGAAAATATACTTGTCATTACTGATATTTGATTATGTTATCATGATTACCGATAAAATGATAAAGATGTTTTTATGACATTTCCTGAAAATACTGTTTTTAATAACAATGTTGTGGCTCCAATGTTTCATGAATTTTGATGGTGTTCGAATACTGTGATAATTTCTAATGTAGGTAAATACTAAAGGATAAAGTAACTATATACTGTTTGTTATTTATGATTGTAATTCGTTGCTTTGAAACCTTTCTGAAAAATTGAGTCTACTTACTATATTAGAACATATAGAAATAATTATTAGGTATCTAAATATCTCTAATTTAATGTTTTTTGCTTAGGAACTTTCTGTTCTATTATACTGCTGTTGGGTGATCGTTTTTAGAATTCTGGTCTTAAAGCACTTAATAAGTGAAATAAAACTTAATTAAGTACATTTCGAAATGGCGGTTTGGTTTAAATGTAAATGTCATTAATAGCTACATTAAATTATTATCCAAATACATTTTATCGCAGTATTAAATGAAAGTAAACTGTGCTACGGAGGTAGTGAAGACAGAACATTCAACTAGTTTACTGAGTAAAATCGTTGTGAAATCTTATCGGACTTTATGATCTATAGGTAGAGTTTAATTATATCATATTTAATCCTATTGGGTTTAATAATCGAAATCGTTTATTATTGTCACCATATCATTGTGTCGGATGCGGCAGGAGAAGCCACACGGACTGAGAGAGCAAGCGAGCATATGTACAGATAACTCTTACAATATTTACAACACGAATTATTTACACGTTACAAGCTAATCTTTGGACTAATCGAAAAAGTTTTTTAAACACAGCAGAGATCCCATAGGAGTATTATGGAATGCTTAAGACTTATTTAAGATTGAATCTATCTAAAGTATTACGAGAACCTTAAACTATTGTTTATAAAATTTATTTTCGTAACAGGATGGGCTTTTGGCCTATTAGACGCCCCGGCCTTGATGCCTTCGTCGTCGGCTGTCGGCCGACGGTCTGTGCGACACGTAGGTACTCTGTTGTACGTATATTGTTCATTTATATACATGGTAGTGGTAGATAGAAGGAAAATAATGAATATCAGTGTTATAACTCTAGAATATTGTCATCACATGGGCAGCGCGGCGTGGGCCGCGGGCCTGCGTTCGCGTCGCGATCCTACAAATAAACTTTAAACAGAACATCTAGCTTATTACATATTTATATATGGCAATAATAAATATAAAGAGAACAACATTACATTTATCGAGTATTATGCTACAGGTACCGGCCTTTGGTATTTGGCACATAAAACTATAGGTATAATTTTAAAGAGATAAAATGTTAACGCGATAAAATTTTTGGCATTAGCATGGCACATTCCTTTGGTATATTTGGCACTATACAATATAAATAGGGAATTCGTACTCTACCGTATAAAAATATGACGTTGAGCAATATTAATTAACTTGGAAACGAAAATACCGGGCGACGAATACTTGAGTATTATGAGTATTATGCAGTAGAATGCGAGTATGACATCACGCGGCAGCGTGGTTGAGAGGTGGGAGGGTTAGTCCCGGTAGGGCTTGCAGATGGCGAAGCGGTGGTTCATGTGCTGCGAGTAGGAGCCGGAGTGCGAGAACTTCTTGAGGCACTTGCAGCACTGGAACGGCTTCTCGCCCGTGTGCAGCCGCTTGTGCTCCGTCAGGTGGTGCTTGTGCTTGAACGCTTTTGGGCACTCCACGCACTTGTACGGCCGCTGACCTACGCAACAAAAAATACAAATAACATTTTAAATTATTTATTCAATAAAAATGAAACAGTTTTTTTACATTACACTTTCCACCAAACTGTAGAATAGTTTGTTGGCAGGAATAGGCTCCCTTTCAATACCCAAACCAATTTATTAGTTACAAATACTGAAGAGCTAATATTTCTCGTCTTTATTAATAATCTTGGGTCGCGACAGTTGCACAATGAAAAACTAAGAAGACGAAATAAATCGAATACAATGAGTTTAAAATAAATCTCAACATTTATTGGTAGCTGATTTAGTTCTGAATTCCGCCTACAAATGGTCGATTTATTTGAAATAATCTTGTGATATTTTTATTACGTAAAGGAAAAATAGGTAGTAAATTAGTTAATAGTTGATGAAACTCACCTGAGTGTTCGTATTTGTGCCGCGCGAGCGAGCTCTGTTTGACGAACGTCTTGTCGCACTGGTCGCACACGAACTGGCCCTCGCCCTCCTTGAACTCCATCTTCAGTTTATTCTTCTTAAGTACCGGCCCTTCGTCATCATAGTCGTTATGGGCGAGCATCTCCTCGCCCCACAGCGGTCGCTCGTATGACGGGCTTAGCCCAGGCGCGCGCCCGTCCATGTGCATATTAAGCATAGGCGACCGAGTATTTGCCATGTCGTTGTATTGTAAAAGCTTGTCCATCGGTATTGTAGGGTTTAGTTTCTGAGTTAAAGGCCGTTTCTGGGCCCCTAACTCCCCCGGCGACGGTGACAGGCGGAAGTCGGTGAAGGACGATGAAGAACAATTGGAATGTGGGTATGTGTTCAAGTAGTTGTTGCGGTGGGGCGTTGTGCTACGCGAGGACTTCTGGCTCAGATTGACCGCTTCCTCGGAGTCGGAATGTGTGACGGAAATGCTGCAGGGCGACGGCGACGGACTCGACGTCACCGACGCGCTTTTTTTGGTCGACAGGTCTAAAGGCTGATCGTACACTGCTACTGTCTGCGTCATTCTTCGAACCCTCGCCCTGTTATTTTGGAACCAGACTTGCACTACTCTATTATGAAGACCGATCTCTTGAGCGATCTTTTTGAATTCCTCTCGTTTTGGTTGAGGGTTGATAGCGTAGTGCTGTTTTAGAATCGCCTGCTGCTCGTCGGTTAAGTTGGTTCGAACTCTAATTTTCCGGACGTCATCGTGAGTGGAGTTTTTCTCGTCGCGGCCTTCCCTTGTGAAATCTTCGTCCTCGCTGGCACTAACTCCGCTTTGGATGGATGCCCGCATTTCTGCTTCTAGTCTGTTGAGCGCTACCGTTTCTTCCACCTGTGCCGCCAAGCCCTCGTGTTTCCTAAATGTTAATAAATTTCCGCAGTACGCCTTCTCGTGATCTAACAAATCGCTTTTATTTCTGAAAATAGCATTGCATTTTAAGCATTTGTGTAAATCTTCGGGTTCGTCTTTGATGATGACGTGTGGGGTCGGCGGCGACTCTATGCTCGGACAAATGCTGCCCGACATAGGAGACATCTTTTCCATATTAGCTCTGAAGAAATGTTTAGTTACTGATGCGCTAACAGATTCTAATATTGTGTTGAAAGATTGATTGTTGTCGGCTTCGGGGCCATTATTATTTAAGGGGACGGTATCTAAGTTACGAGTGGGTGATCTCAGATCACATTCTCGTTCCTCACGCTCTTTTTTAATAGAGACTGCCTCTTCATCTTCGATGTCCATAACTAGTTCGGCGCTTCCCTCCGAGCGCTTATCGTCTTCTTCAGTCACTTCTTCTATCATATCTTCGGGATCCGTTGGATGAGGGCTCCGTTTCGGGCTCATAGGATTTTCTATTTTTCTTTGGTGGTATTGCGATGAAGCGAGTTGCTCAAATAGCTGGGTAAGTTGCGCTGGGAAGCTGTAAGGTGCGATACCGTTTGCTGGGCTCATGGGCATACCAGGAGGCATGTAGAATGGCATCCTGCCGAGCGGCGAGCGATGGAAGCCGTTGTCTTGTGACATGTTGGCGAAGAACGCTGCCTCGTTGTATTTAGGAAGGATTGGTAAGAAGGAGCTTCCATTAGGGGCAATATTATTATTTAATTGGCTAGCCATTGCATTGGAGCGCTTGCGTGAAGGGCTTCGGTCAGGGTTGAGTGCGGGGTTGTTAGGCTTGATGCGGCCCATCTTGAGATTCATAACCAAACACTTCTTAGAAGTCATATGCGATGAGTAAGAGCCAGAATGCGAGAATTTCTTTCCGCAGTTGGCACATTCAAACGGTTTCTCTCCGGAATGTATGCGGAGGTGTTCTTTCAAGTGGTGCTTAAACTTAAAGGCTTTGTCGCAATCGTTGCATTTGAATTTGCGAAGGTTCGCGCTCTCATCGTGGCTTATCATATGCCGCTGCAGTCGGTATACATTTGCGAAGCTTTTGTGGCAGATCTTGCAGGCCTGTTGACAATAGGAGTATTGTTAGTTTTACAATACACACTAAGAATTCACACTAAGAATATCTCATTCCTATAATGCCCTATCATCAGTGAGAGTATATTTACATAGAATTAATTTCAGAGTTGCTTTCAAAATTGTATCAAGCTAACAATTCTTTAGACTAAACGATACCTAACGCTAATAATCGCATAGTCAGTGAAATTATTCATGTTTAGTGACTAATAACAAAGTACCTACGATTACTACACTAACATATTTAAGAAGGTTTTATAAATATAATGTAACATGACATTATTTCTATAAAACCTGATGCTCCTGAATATCTGAAGGATCTTAAGATCGTAACGGGTAATTGCAATTTGCACAAAAGATCCCAATGGGTCGAAGTGTATCCGTAAGGGCCTCCGCAGATATAAGATAAGATGTCTCGTTATAGCTTCAGATATATTTCGATTTCCAAAATGTCGCTAGTGACCGAAACAGCGACTCATAGAAGCAGTATATACAATGCACTAACATATTTGACAGTATCCACCTGAGTGTTGGGCGAGTGCAGGGTCTCGTGGCGCTCGAGCTGCTCGCGCGTGGGGTAGGCGCCGCGGCACTGGCTGCAGGAGAAGGGCCCGCCCGGGCCCAGCGGGGAGCCCCGGTCCTCCTCCTCGTCCGGCGGCTTGCTCTCGCCTGAGAGCGGCCGGACTGCAACAACAGAGAAACACTTTTAGCATGGCCACCTAAACAAATTATATTCAGAATTTTGAGTGATTAACGGTTATATGAAGGTACTTTTAGGTATTTCAACAACAAATTACATTTATATTGACCGGGATGTAGACCGTGATTACGTTTTTGGTTTTCCGTGATCATGCTGCTCGTAACTGCACCAAAATATCGGGAGCTCGACAAACAACAAAAAGGTAATCACGGTATCCCTTTAATAAACCCAAAAGCATTATCTGCTATAAAATCTTTCATTAATATTTTATAATACATTATGTTGCTATTGATTTTAAATACAAACAAAATATAGCGATCAGTAACTCATAACTTTTTCTTGTCACATACCTATCTTATTGCTTAATAGGAAAATTATAAACTAAAATAGATGCAGTGTACTGAAAAAGCGCACTTATATCATATCATATCTATTTCGACTTTAGTACTTAAAACCTACAAAGTCTATACTTTTAGACTGCCATTATAATTAGATGTAGAAAGACAAATTAAACCATCAATTCAGCGTAAATTAAGTATTATGAAACGATAGTTATAAGAGCTAGTGACTAGTGATATCGATTACATAGGATTAAATGGTTCTGATTAAAAAGTGGTCCTCGAAAAGAAGAGCAAGACAATGGGAGCGATAATCCAATGTCATCGACGCCATTTTTGCCGTTTAATTATCGTTAATGAGAGTGCGAACACGACAGCGGCTGTGCGGCACGATCCGTGTACTACGCATCATAAAAGCCCAATTGGAAACAATACAATCGCGTTGTCGACGATTAAAATGATCGCGGACACCTTTACGGCGGCGTTGTAAAAACAAACACGGCAACAATTCAATTTGGAGTCGGTTATTTCGGTAATACGGCCCATTTTCCAGCGTAATAACGTTTTTAAAAGCACCGCTGGCGGGCGCGCGTCGTAAATCAAATATAATAAAGAGCAAAACAACGTTCGGACGTATTAATTAGATCGAGCGTCGCTGTATGCTGCGAGTTACGGTGCAAGCTGGCGGGTTACCACCGCTTTCCGTACTCAGGTGAACCAGAATAACTACGACTTCTATCCGAACCGACAATGCGTAATCAAAAAGCCTATTTTGAACTAGTTGATCCGAGTGTTGGCTTTTGGTAGTCACTGGAATAACGTAACTGCACGCAAGCTGGCCGTAATCCGCGATCGGACACCGGTATTGAATTTTAGAAAATACGGCCTCGTAAACCGACCGTTCCCCTTTACGGGCGAGGTGATAGTGAATACCTAAATAAAGCGTCGCTAAACATAAATGACAGTGCAATATCTACCGGGCATTCGGCTATTTGAATGAACGGTTACTCTTTAACACACGCAGTTAGGTGTTTGCTATGTGTAATTGTCTACTGTGGCTGTAATTTCAAATTGTTTCATTGCTCGTGATATTTAACGGCGCTGTAAATTTGAAATATGTATACCCAAGTTTCTAAACATACTTCGATTTATCTCATATTTCCAATGCGTTACTAATCATGTTATCTATATTATCAATATAACCTAATGAAGGTATGACAATTAAATACCTACCTACCTATTTTAAATTAACTTCAGTTAACGTACCTACCTACATTTAATAACATAGATACATATACTTATAATGAAATTTAATCTACGTAGGTACACTATTTTCCTAAAAAAAATCTTGTTTTTAAAGTATCAAAAGTCATTAAAATCAATAGAATATCATCTTTGTATTGTTTTCAATCAAATAAGTTCAAAAACGCTTTACATGCTTTGTATGAACGAATAGGGTGGGATTAGTTCCGCTACTCGCCAACAGATGGCGCTGGCAATCACGCGGCGCGCAGCTCTACGGCCGAAGTAAAATAAAACAAGAGGCAAACAAATCGGGTGTTGTGCTAATAAAATTAAATAGTTTAACAACATTTATCTAGTATTTAGTAAAATGAAATGTTTTTAAAATAAATTGATATAAGTAAGTAGGCAAAACTGCAAATAAATTTTGCAGTTTTTTCAGTGTCAAGTAAATAATCTTTGAAGGATAAAATTATACCTAATGTAATTTAATAAAAAATGCTATAAAATACGTAATAGAACTTATAGATACTCTACAATATCTCGAATACTTCAATAATCTGAGACCGACTAAAATAGGAACGGAATTCTTTTAAAACTTTACCTACATAATTATATTATTTCTCTTAAGTATCTAGGTAATAAAATATAACTATTGTATTTACATTATATGCCAAAGCAAACTGCTACATTAAACACAATTGTTTATAAAACACCGGGCCCATTTTTTCATTCGCCGCCCGCAATAAATCGCATTTGAATTCACATAAAACATGTCAACATGTAGGTAGAGCGGATAAAACACCTACGAGTATAATCTGCGCACGGGCAAGTGCGTCCGTTAACCGCTGATAAAAAACCTTACGCACACTACGAAGTCTCGCTTCCTATTGCCTGTTAGAGTAAATAACAATTATCACACGCACACAAGCGCGCAGATAAGAGCCCGATTGTTGCACACACGGACGTTGATTGGTCGCACCTGTGTCGGTGAAAAAACTCCGCCTGCCAGACACCATGTTGTAACGTCTCGGGAATTGTAATTGCGCGCTGAGAGAACTATCGAATTGTTTAGACGCGCGCTATTTGTTCAATTGTAGTGCGCTTCTGTTTTATGATCTGCGGTCGGCTTTGTTGTTTTAACCGTCGTATTTTTACACCGAAAGGACGTCCGTGTTAGGAACATTACGGGCTACGGCACATGTTTCGCGTCTTTGTTTTCTCTATGGCCACCAACTTGTAATTTTGCGGATACATGTCTGCGTCTCTTTTGTTTTTAGATTACACAACGGTTTTCTTTAGAAATTAAATTGCTTTTTTACTCTCCTTATATTTATTAAGTTTGCCATTTTATTTGAATTTGATTGTTTTAATTGCATATGAAAGTATATATCTTTACTGGCGCTACAATTTCATTTCTTCGGTATTTTTAAACAGTGTTTAGGCATTACGATTACTGTTTATTTTTATTTCGAAGTTTCTGATATACAAACGACTCAAACTCATTCTGTACCTAATTTATTTCTTTCATGAAAGACGATGTTGAGGATGATGTTGATTAAAATGTATTAGGTACACGAATATTTGGCGGTTATAGATTTCGGACCTAAAATCAACTAGGTAGATGGAACAAAGTCTAAAGTGCTTATCTGAGACGCAGAGGAAATGCACGGGTTATTTACCTAGTGATGAGGCAGGACGTGTGCTGCTACCTACGCCATCGCCAGGAAATGCCATTGATAACGGTGCCAAAGTCTGAACGTTGCACAATGCCACTCTAATACTCATAATTAACGTATGTTCTGTAAATATGATGATGATCAAATATCAAAATGATGAATTTCTGATGACCACACATAGTAAAATTATTCTGTTTGAAATATTTAATTCTTTAATGTAGGTACCCTACCCACACAATTTCATATTGTAAAATATCTGACTCTACCTATGAAATGTTAAGGGAATATCTGAATGTAAATATTTTAAACATTTGATACACAAGTACCTATTATTGCCGTTATCCATAAGTTCATGAATTTAATTAATGCATATTCGTTGATTAGACAGTGGCCAGTTGCGTTACAAAATTTTCAAAACCTTCAAGTTACATAGAAGTTGAACCCTTTCCATAGAAGTTGTACCTAAATATGTATGCAAATGTGCTAAAGCGATTAACATTAATTTTGTAAACCTATCTAGTTTTAATTTGCACGCATTATTTTACGCGATTCATAATATTCGCAATTTAGAAAAAAATATAAATTACAGCATTTTTTAGTTAACGGTCAGAAAACGGATATCTACAAAATTGATGGAGAGTAATAGTTACCTACAATGAAAGTTAATTTAATAAAGTGAAGTGAAATCAATCCAACACAGTGATTGTACAATTATAACATTCTTCTGAAATGAGAAAAAGATCCATCTAATAGTGATTATCAATAATATTGTCTTCGGTTACCGCGATAGTTACTCATGAAATAAAACTACGGAAACGGATTAAATCGCGTATAATGAATTTACAATTGGTCCCGACGTTGTAAATTCATTATACGCGATTTAATCCGTTTCCATAGTTTTATTTTAGTGATTATCAATGTTTAGAAATACCCATATTTTTAAATATAATTTCCAGTATCCGTTACCTATGTGATCCATCCATCAGTCACACCGGTCACACGTGATGTGCCGTGTTTGGCGAGCGATTACCGCGTTTGCTTGTCGCCGTTAATTTAGTTTGTGCTTTAAACTCCATAAATAGGCGATTAGCGAAGCACCTATTGACGACGCTTACATTAACACTGATAACAACACCATTTCTAATTACTTGTTTATCTGGTAGCTTACGATCACTTTGTGAACTGATACTATTTGTTAATGAGTTGGGGCGATGGGCAAATTTAATAAAAATATTACGACAGAATCGCTGTTTCGTCTATCACCAAATTTACATTAGAAATAATGGTTAAATGTAAGTGATTTTAGGAACATGAAAATATATTGAAGTTTGAGAAGTTTTGTAGGTTACATTATAAAATAATTTTACCAACATGGAAATATCTAAAATATGTACCTATAAGTACGCGGTTTATCCAGGTTAGATAATCTAACCTGTAACGGTAACCGTTTCATATCTTACACATCAAATAATATATTTCAGAGTTTTAACATACGCATAATCAATATTCAAAAACCTGCAGCAAATATTTAGTTGTACATAAATGAACAGTTTTTCGTGTAATCGCGTGTCCAGCGGCAGCGGTGGGTAATGTTATTAAGCGCATAGCCCGGAAGCGGCCGCTCCGCGGAAAACGATAAAACGAACTTGCACTAATTTATTCATACGTTCCACGAACTTTCTCATCTCAACGCACTGTACTGTATTAACCGGCCCTATTATTTCTATATCCTCTCCAGACAGGCGGCACTCAAAGAAGAAGAAATAAAAAGTAAGAGAAAAAGCAAAATGAATTAAAACAACATAATCATTTACGTTTTAAGACGGTGAAAGCGAGCGGGTTCCCCTCGACAAACGAAACTTTCTTTCAAGTCTGTGTGTACCTGTTCCCGATTCTCAAGTGGATGAATTATATCCCGAGGGACCGAGGGGAGATTACCGAACACGAAGGTTACTTCTAATGAAGACGTGCTCGAGTTTTATTTTTAATGCGGCTGAGGTGATATCATTCTCACCTGATTCTGTGAGGGGGAACTTTGCTGTTCAATTTTTACTGTTCTTTAATTTGCGCTCTTTTCAACTTCACAAAACACAAGTCATTAAAGAATAATTTCATAACTTCTTTTCCATTTTCAAGATTAAGAAAGAATTTATGTGTATAGCCTGTGCAAAATTGAATATTCTTCTGATAGAGCAATCAGTTGCGAGGGCACAATAAAATAATAACAAGAATAGAATATTTTGGTAAATTCAATAAACAGATAGAAAATGCAAATAAAAACAAAAAGAAAGGAAGCTTACTTAAGGCCGCGAGCCGCCTGGCGGAGGTGGTGGATGTCGGGACTTGCTTACTCCTCATGTCCGCAAGCCAACCGGCCGCCAAGCATTCGTACAAACCGCCAACTCCCATAAGAGGGCTCTGCACTTTCATGGAGCGACACCTCTGTTCACACACTACCCGCGATACGCACTTCGCGTGGACACTGCGTTATCTATCTACTACACGGAGATATCACAGCCTCCGCTGACGTCAGCGGGGTCGAGTCTCGGTCGTCGGCACCGGCGCGCTACTCACATCGGCAGGCGCCCCACACGTTGGCCAGGCTCCACAGGCGGTACGAGTAGCTGTCACCATAGCACCCGAACATGCTCTCATCGGTTCTCGCGACCATGGCCCGCGCGCGCGGACTGACGTGCGAGCGGCGGCGCGGCGCGCGGCGGAATGAAGCGGCCCGCCTTCGCCCCGCCCTGCCTCGCCCGCCCCTTCCCCCCACCTATACTTAATTAGTAGAGCTAGCACGGCACCGTGCTCCGCGGTCGCTATCACCGGACTCGATAATGACATACCGATCATATTATTATAATATAACACCTCTGCACTCTTTTTTTAACCGTTAATATACCGCCTCTACGATTGTTTATTTACATACGCTCGACGCTCCACCTTCCCATTGATGCTCTACCTGTCTCTATCTGCCAAAGTATCGCAACTCGTACGAGACGAAGACGTGGCATATTACTTCGGCACCTTTCATTTGTCGCACTCGTCGCTAATGATTATGACAAGTAATTGAAGTAATTATAACGCTTTATAAATACAACGTTAATGTAGCGCTTTTATCACTGGGTAATTATGATACGACAAAAAAAATATTTACACTTAATCAATGAGAATAGTGTTGATGTTTCAATGAAATCGCTATCTGGTCGGACGTCGTACCTTCCGTGCGAGGCCGATAAGCGGGCGCGCGTGCATCAGGGGCGAGCGGAGCAGCCGTTGCACTTTTAGTTCGGCTTTCGGTCGCTAGATGGCGCTGGGAGTCTCGCGGCGCTCGGAACGCGGACGGGTCTGCGGTCATCGTTATGTAGCCAATGGGACTACGAATGACTCTGATTTGTTATTGCTACGACTAGGTGTTATAAACGTTTCGCTAATCTTGTTTGCGCATATATAATTATGTTGTTGGTACATAGTGCAAATTGATTCAGTATTTATGCTATCGTAGACGCTTAATGGAATGTGCCATTTCGTACGATAAGTTGAGATCTACGTCAACGTTAGATGAATGAACGTAATGAAGCTTATGATAATGACATTAGAATATATAATGTAGGTCACCAATTATATAAATTATGTAATTATGTATAGTTTCTTACCTAGTGCATCAAATATGTTGTAAGTGGAGTATCTGTACTGCTCATTTGCCGCATAATGATAATACGCCATCATTTTGATGCACTTTGGTATTCACCGATTTAAAATAAAACCGAACTTTTTACTCCTTAGAAAATTGTTATTTAACTAAAGTAGCTATTATAATTTCATAAATAATTTAAAAGTCTTTTATAGAATTATATTTATTATTTAAAGTTCACTGATATCTTCCGGTCCAAAGTAATGGAGGTAAACAATGTAACGCGCAAAGTAGGCGACCGTTTCGCGCGATGGTTTGCCTTGAACTGTGAGTACATCAATGGGGACTTGGTTTTCTAATTTTCAGCAACCTGAGTAGGCATTTTGCGGCGTATTACGCATGACTCGATATTGCTTGCCTAATTATTAATATATGAATATTTAAGCATTCGTTCCCTTTAGTAAGAGTATTCAGAATGGTACTTATTAACATATTTATTATGTTGATGACAGCGTATTTATCATAGTCCATTTAAAAAAAATCTCGATAAGATAGTATGTATTTTTTATATCTATGTTTTAGACGAAATTTTATTATGACATCAGTAGGTATGTATATTTTGAGAATGTTATTTTGTAAGTCCATATGTTTTTGCCTTAGTTAGGTGTTAATTTTGTATTAAAGAGACACGTCTGCAAACAATCCCACTAATTTTACCGGAGAAAGGGTTTACTGGTAATACAGCTGTTAAGTACAGGTTGGTAGAATTAAACCATAAAAATTTAAAATATGACAGCAATTGATTATTTTTATATTACTTTTGTAAGGAACTGTTAATGATTTTACAAAAAAATATTGAACAAGTTCTGCAAAAACGACGGAACTCATTGTAAATCTCAAGACAAAAGCTATCGAGTGGCGGTAAAGCTATACTACCCTCATAAACTCTACCTCCAACTAACTGAACCTTCGAACCCCAACTTCCACTCTATGGCTGTATATTTTAGAAAGATTTTTGATAATAGTTTTAGCGTCGGTTGTAAATTAAGTTGTGTAACCTTTACAGACAATAGCACCTTGTGCCACGTGTGCTACACGTGCGAGCTGCGAGACCACCTCATTGTGTGCGCATTGTCACTCTTGTCTTTGTCTTAGTTGATATACTGCGTCTATTTATAACGTATAAAAGTCGTCGGCTGATGAGCTAGGTAGAAACAGATGTGGACAGGCTATTATGAGGTTCGTGGGAGCGAGGTATGCGAGTTATTTATACCGTTTTAGTAAGTTGCGCTTGGACTTAACAAGTATTGATTTGAATGAAGAATGTTATGGTATGGGTTAAAAGCTCTACTTTTCTATTAGAATAAGTAGTTATCTTCTCGTAGATTGTTAGGTTTTGTTTGTATCAATTGGGAATTTTACAACCGTTTAAATTTCTGTAATTTTACCAAGAAAATATCTCTCCCCGTAATCTTAGTTACTTTATGGAAAGCCTAATGTAGTTTGGTAACAAGATTATGGAATATTGTATACTTCATTAGTTGGAATATACGGCCTGGCTAAAAAGCACAGCAACACTAACTGTTATGATACAAAAGTGGACTCAAAAGCGGTTTACATATAATACACGGTGGCGCCCCTATTAATTTGTACTCTTTTTAACCAGGCTGTATTTCGCGTTGTCGATTCTAAATTTAAGTCGAATTGTATCGTTATGCCACTCACATTATAATTCAGTGTAGAGTCAGACCAAGCTGAATTGGCAATGAATTTGAAACTGGTTAATGGTTGTTATCTTACACGTCAAATTTATATCAAATTATGACACGTATACATGCAAAGTTTGGTGTGCTACTCTGCGGCGGCGCCATCATAATGAAATTCAACTAATTATATGTTAAAATGATGTTCGTAAGACGTACAGTATGTACGTATAATGTTATGACTGTACCTATAGCGGGAAACGAAATATTGGGCTTTTATTGTGGCGCCGCCAGGGAGCATACTCTGCAGCGGCGCCACTCAGTTCTCATAGATAGAAATGACATCATCTACTTTTTTCTCATGGAAATTGATGTACCAATGCTGTTTATTATGTACGTATTGAAAAAATCACTATAACTTAGTAAATGTATGTACTTTCAGTAATTCCGCATTCCGCCTGAACGGTATGAGCTAGTATGTAAAGAGGTGTACCTACGGGTAAGCGAGAGGGAGATATGTTCCTTCCCGCTCGCTCCCGCGCTTTGCGCGTTTCGTTCTAGGTTACAATAATTATTATTAAATTTATGCCCCTGTTGTACACTTTGCTTTTCACTTCGATTGCGAGTAATTATTATTATATATTTTTCTCGGCAATTTACACCACGAAATTGTCGTAAAGCGAAAGAACATAATACGTACATAAGATAACCAATTCCCGCCAACTTTTTTTTCAACATGTGATCAGAGTTTCAGACGCTTGGTTTTTGCCAAGTCAAACATTTTTTAAACGATAAGTAATCGAATCCTATTTTTTTTTATTTACTTAATTTAATGACAGAAAATACGGAATTCTAATAAATTATAGCAAAACTAAAATAACCTATCAAAGTTTTGTCACCTACACAATTTTATTGCTCAATAAAATTTTGCAATATGTTTTAACTGTTTGTCTCTTGAGACCGATTACCTTAGTCTTAGGCCGGCGCGGCAACAGACAGTCTTAAAATTCATAATTCGATAAAGTCATAATCAGTACAAAAATCAGATCGAGTGCACGGAGTTACATATAATTTCGCGACTGTCCACACACACTCTTGTTTTTTAAGATTATGAATTTTAAGACTGTCTGTTGCCGGCCTTAGAAGAAAATTGTACCTACTTTATGCTCTAGAATGTAAAATGCGATTTTATGTCGTCTTCGCACTACATAAAGGTGCACTTTTCGAGCATGAGAAGTGAAAACGAATTTTTTTGTTATACTTATACAGAAATGCCTGCCAACGATACTATATTTATATACTATGATTACTAAAATAATACTCTCTTTAAAAAAAATTACATTATGTAAACACTGTCAAACAATTTAAATCTGTCAGTAAATAAGAACAAAGAAAACTATTTGCATCCTTTTCTATAGCAATAGAAAAGGATGCACAATTTTATTGAGCAATAAAATTGTGTAGGTGACAAAACTTTGATAGGTTATTTTATTTTTGCTACAATTTATTAGAATTCCGTATTTTCTGTCATTAAATTAAGTAAATAAAATAAAATAGGATTCGATTACTTCCCGTTAAAAAATGTTTGACTTGGCAAAAAACCAAGCGTCTGAAACTCTGATCACATGTTGAAAAAAAAATTGGCGGGAATTGGTTATCTTATGTACGTATTATGTTCTTTTGCTTCACGACAATTTCGTGGTGTAAATTGCCGAGAAAAATATAATTAATTCCTCGCAATCGAAGTGAAAAGCAAAGTGTACAACAGGGGCATAAATTTAATAATTATTATTAAAACCTAGAACGAAACGCGCTGAGCGCGGGAGCGAGCGGGAAGGAACATATCTCCCTCTCGCTTACCCGTAGTTACACCTCCTTACATACTAGCTCATACCGTTCAGGCGGAATGCGGAATTACTGAAAGTACATACATTTACTAAGTTATAGTGATTTTTTCAATACGTACATAATAAACAGCATTGGTACATCAATTCCCATGAGAAAAAAGTAGATGATGTCATTTCTATCTATGAGAACTGAGTGGCGCCGCTGCAGAGTATGCTCCCTGGCGGCGCCACAATAAAAGCCCATTATTTCGTTTCCCGCTATAGGTACAGTCATAACATTATACGTACATACTGTACGTCTTACGAACATCATTTTAACATATAATTAGTTGAATTTCATTATGATGGCGCCGCCGCAGAGTAGCACACAAAGTTTGTACTAAATATCAAAATCGTTAAGAATTGAGCTTGGCCTGAATCTAGTTTTTTGATTAATTATAACGATTTTTTTGTTATAGTCCTGAATGTACCCCCTAAATGTATAAATAAGTGATATGTTTATGTAGATATCTCAGCTACCTAATGTATTGACTAAGAGTCAATGACGCAGGTAGTTATAACTGTTGATGAAAATACACGTTTAAGGAAACAAACATGCGTATTATTTGATTTTGTTTATCAAATCAGACAAACTAATAAAATACTAGTTAGACCTCCCGACCTCTGACACCCGAACCGCGTCATTGCACGTCAACTTGATGTTGTTGTTGATTGCATTACTGACCGATTCGAACTCATACTGATATCGGATTGGTATCTAATTAATGTCATTCAAATATCGAAACGTTCGAAATTGTCCTGCTATTCGAGTAATGGTATTATGTCTTGTCCTGAGCCTGACTGAAATAGCAGGACACGTTCGTGAGTTTCCGTCAAAACGACGAAGGAAAAAGATTTCACACTACATCTGAATATTCGCTTGTAATGTCGGTACCTATGTGTGATTGACATAGAATAAAATATTACCTTTCATTTAGCTATTGACTTCGTTAGGTAATAATGCTGTTTTAGCTTACAGGAAAATAAAAATGAATAAAATACCTACTTAATTTAAAATTAGCTTCTGGGAAGTAGATTTGGTCAAACACAATGTATTGTAGGTTTTAATTTTAAATTCAAAAAAATATTGTCGTATGTAGTTATTAATTAATACTCGCACATTTATTATGACATAATTATGCTGTGTTCAAATAATTGAGATCATTTCGTCCGCTTAGCCACTTGTGTAGTTAAATGAGCCTCTAGCCAAGAATGCAATCGTTGAAGCTGTCTCTATCATCCGTATTGGTGCGACAGAGACAGTTGCGTGTCGATCGCCACGGAGCGTCAACGATTGTACTCTTTTGTACAGGCCTTATTACACCTCTTCAGCGTTCCCACGGCGCTGTAAACAAACGCCACATCTGGCGTCTCTAAAGTTACAGGTAACACTGGTTTATGATCGATGACAATTACAAATTTACAACTAAATAGAAATATGACAAAATAGTCATTTATCTCCGGAAATGCAATATCTCCACGTCACTTTTTGTCACCGAATCGTATCGTCGACGTTATTTGGCTGATAAAAATGTTGTTGCTACATGTTTGGCTCAGAATAGTATGTAACAGATTATCGGTTTGTTTTCAATATTATTCTTGACTCGTTCGCACCCATTTGCAAGCAACCGTGTCGCATTGATAATTAAAACTGGATTGCTATCATGTTTTCGATCATTTACATCTACCTATATGGACGCCTCAAAGTCACACGTTTACGCTGAAACTTAATAACCTCCGAGTTTTAAATGAAACTGTATTCGACTCACTATATTAACAGTTCAGTTAACCCGTATCCCTCATACGTAGTTTTTAAAATCGCCGATCTCATTTCGCGGCAAGCAATCAAGCAAGGTTATTCGAAGCTTCGATTCCCGATAACGCTGCGATACTGTTTGACCCGCATGCAGCTATCACCTATTATTAGGCCTATTGTTGGCCCAACGGATTTTTCTGTGGGAGTTCTAATGTGGGGTCGTGGGTTACCGGTGGGATAAGTGACCCGATTTATGAAGAGAAGAAATAATAATACCTACCGATGTGATTATTTAACATTATGAATTGTGATGTGTGCATTATGAGCACGGGTAGCCAAATTCCGACTTCTTTGTATCCAAGAGAGTCCTGAGATCAAAATTTGTTCTTAAGTAGGTATTTAAATGTTTTATTTACTACATATTAGGTTACCGCTAGTTTTATTTACACAACAGTTTAAATTATTTTTCTGTAGGTTTTACTTTTAGGCGGTTTTTATGACAATTTAACTGTCGCAGTGCCTGGCCAGTGGCCTTCTGAACTGCTTAATTTGCGATTCAGTCGAAAAGTCAAAGGCAATGAAATGATATACGTATTAGGTACTTTTTATTAATTACTTTTAACGGGTCATGCAATTCTTTTCAGTCATTACTTACTCGTTAGGAGCGCGCTTAGGCTGGAATTAGTCAAGTATATTGGTCGATGTTATTTCAATTAATTTTAATAACAGGTACTTAGTACTGTTGTGCGCACTGAATCACCTTGGAGGTGATTGTCCGCCGTCAATGCCGAGCAATGTGCGCTTATCGGCATACGCTTATAGTACCGCCAATACTTGATATCAAACATATTTATATAAAAATCTTAAAATGTATGTATGCTTTTTTATATTTATCAGTAAATTTATCACAGCGCCTATGTTTACACATCTGTAGTTGAGGCAATTAAAATAAAACCTGTCATTCAAGCTTATCGCAAAGGGCACGTTTATCCATTCAAACCCTATCGAGCAGGAACAAAAAAGTGAAGTAATCAGCTTAGAGCCCTCGGAGGTTATCGGTGGTTCCCGGTGTGGGACTGTGGGACGCTGGCAACTGTTGTGTACCTATTCCCGATGTTTCATGAACTAAGTTCTCCCTCTCTGTTGCTTTTATGAATTCATATGTAAGTAAAACAGAGCGAAAGCATCGTTCGTAGTTCCTGATAGGCCCTATGGCTTGAGCTTGGGCTCGTCGAGTTTTAGGGCGCCAAACGTAAGCTGACCCTGAGATTTACCAGCTATGCACAATCAAAGAAGCCATTTACACTGGTTCCCCTGAGCTAACGCCTCGTATATTTTTAAAGAGCGATTGGGAACATCTTTGAACAAAAAACTTAAATCACATTAAAATGAACAGGGAGTCATTATCTATTTTAAACAATATTTATGAGTTACTTATCTGGTGATGGTGTACGTAACCTATTCGACTGTTTATTTTTAGAGTTATAGGTAAAATTGATAATGGCTGCGTTGACACCAAGCGTGAATTATGAGCTCTTCCAATAGGGCGGATCGTTTGCACATATTAATTATATTTCCTAGTAATCTGACATTGAGCATGGTTGTTTAAATGTTTATATGTAGTTGTTACAAACACACATGTAAATAGTTTAAAAAAATAATTATGAATTATTGAAATAGGTACATAGTTACATTAGTTACCTAATCTAAAAAATAAGTGCATTTTCATACTATTATTGTGTGTATTAGCTACGTAAAAATAAAATTATATGAACACATTTCAAAACTACTAACCTAAATTACCACCATTCGACCTATTGCGCTAACTCATTTTAACCTACATAGCGTTATCATACCGTTACCTACATTATTACTGTTATAAAAAATACTTCACGGTTACTATAAAATATTATAACTTAATCATAGAGAGCACGTTGTTTTTATGTTGTTAACTTTAGTTTAGACGCAACTAGTAGTGTATTAATCATTCTTAGATTGGAGGAGATAGTAATATTAGAGAAATTATTATACATATTATTAACATTCTCTCAGTGACAAAATAAAAGTAGCTGTCTGACCTACCGAAAGGATTGACATTAATTATATTTAACAGTGTCAAGTAATGTATGGTTTTATTGCAAGTGCGTAAACTGTTATGTTTTCTATGAAAAGACTTACAAACACATGTTGTGAGCTCGCTATCTGTCCTTTCCTGCCGGCCAATCGCGGAAACACCGACATCCTGGAATTTATTAGACAGGACATGACTGACACGGTGAATTATTTACATTATATCGCATACAAAGTCTGACAGATGGAGAAGTTTATGTAAGTCAATGGCGCATTGTCGTGAAAAATCTCACGTCGGATGGATGGCTGCGATCCGCGACATGTGGCTCGCAGACCCGTCACGTCCGAACCTGACAACAGGCGCTAATTGTTCTAACTATTGCCTGCTTTGTCCTAAACAATCACCACCATAACCTTAGCATTTGACCACCACCTTAATATAACTCAGTAAAGATCAAAATAGAATCCCCAGGTGAGACCCAAAGTTAGTCTAGAACAAGCGGGTGCCAGATGGTCTACAGGATGCTTTGTGTTTTGTTATAAGTGTCAAAGTAATAGTTATTATACTTGACTTGTGATAATGAGAGGAAACGGACCTTAATGCTTTGTTTGTGCTGATAAGAAAAAACAACAGAAAAAATAATGCGCTTTGGTTAAAATCCTGGTGTCGTTTTAATGGTATTATGGGATTTGTGATTAGATCTGTCAAAACGCAATATTATCCTATTTGGACATTCATTCATTGTAGCACACTTTTTTTTCTTTTTTGATAGCAAATTGTAACTTGCTCAAATGGAACCATCAATACTTCAATGTTAGTTGGTTTTATATGTTTTAGTTGATCGTGCGATAAGTGACTTTTTAGATTTATTTAAAATTTTACTTCTCGTTTGCCTCTACATCGTCTTATAGCATCTAATATATCGTGAATTATGGTTTTTAACGACTTCAAAAAAGGAGGAGGTTCTCAATTCGACTGAATGTTTTTTTTTTTTATTTTTTTGTATGTATGTTACTCGATATCTCCGAGAATTGTAGACCGATTTTCAAAATTTTTTTTTGATCGTACGGGTATAACCCCGAGATGGTCCCATTGGCACCAAGTCGGGGTCTGATGATGGGATCCTGGAGAAATCGAGGGAACTCTTCAAATGTTATAGGCACATGTAATGTTTTTAGTGTATTTTTCAAAGGTACACCAGTATTTACGCCTGATGGTAATAATTTTATGTGGCTGAGCTGATGATGGAAGGTCAACTCCTCAATGGTTAGGAGTTAAAGGATAATTCTTTCACTAGTGTGCATATATTCGGACTGATGCATATAATATCAATAGGAACCACTAAAAATCAACAAATAAACAAACTTTTTAACAAAAAATAAAACCGCCTTCAAAAATAAGCGCGTTACAAAACACGGAGAAACTAAAAAGCAAAAAATAATAAACCTTTGAATTCAGATTTCTTATCGTATTGCAATAATCTAAACATCCAAATTATAAACAAATCAATTATTTTTGGAGTCGGTACCAGCCTGCGTATGGTTGGGTGGGGCAAATAGGCAATAGCAAGGCGACGAACAGGTCTGGTACCGACTACAAAAATAATTGATTTGTTTATAATGTGGATGTTTAGATTATTGCAATACGATAAGAAATCTGAATTCTAAGGTTTATTATTTTTTGCTTTTTAGTTTCTCCGTGTTTTGTAACGCGCTTATTTTTGAAGGCGGTTTTTTTGGTTATATGTAGATTCAAATAGTGCTTGCTATCAATGTATTTTAATTATGCAAAGACCGATATTGAATTAGTTTCCTCGACGAGTAGGTGAGTTGTAAATAAAAACTTTGCTTTCAAATTTAAATCGTCATCGTGCTAATGCTTAGCGTTTTCAAGTCTCGATAAATTAACGTTGTAATTAATTTAAAAGTTATTTGCGTCGCATTATTAATACTTAAGGGCAAATTTCAATACAATGCATCTCCTTTGTTCTAAACGCATAAAAAGTATTGTTGCCTCAATTAATTATATCCCTCGCGATGACTCAACGATACTTGCACAGCAGTAGGGAAAACTGTAGCTGAACTAAAGCTGTAAAATTTGTTATTAATATACATTATCTCTTTATAATAAGGTTTATGAACGGTGCGCTAATGGAATAGGTATTGCACTCTTGTTTATGTGTGGTTGGAAATGGTGTGGATATTTATGTTGTTTCCTGCAGGTAAATGATACAGTTGCGGTTTATTATACACACGTGACATCCCCGAGGAAGTTTATTATGGACATATACATATTATAAACGTTGCACAACGCAAATGTATCCACTTCCACTGATGATATATGAAAAAGTACAAAAAAGAGTTTATAGGTTATCAATTCTTTCAATCTTCAATCTGAATTCGGGATCATTTTCATTGACCACACCTACAGGTAATGCACTTAATTGACACATCGCTCCTTGAAAAACATAGTGACACTATCCAAAAAACATAGGTTTTTAGTTAACAACGCCATCTAGGTCGCGCGTTCATAACGAACGCAATGCAAAGACACCTATCGATTTAGCTCGCTTAGAAGCGACAGGGGGCGCTAATGTCACTATGGCGAATAGTGGGAATAGACGCGTGGGGGACGGGAACAATGTCATGTTTGCATTAATGACCTGGACGCCGATCAAAATGTAGTGAACTGTAAGACGAAAGTTGTCATTTTGTGTTTAGTGACGGTGTTCCGCGAGATTGAATGGTAAGTATGACAATTTTCTTATGGAACATTGTATCAATCCTTAAAGTGTCACTTTGAACTTGTAATAACTATTCAATATTGAGTTTCATTTTAAAGTAACAGTGTCATTTTTGCTATAATGACACTTAGTACTTTAACAATTCTAAACGTTTTGAGATAGGTATAGTGACACTGTGCACGTAATGACGGTTTGGCTTTAAACTATTAGGCTTAATGCAGGTTAAAAATAAAGTTGTACTGTACTTTTACTTAAAATGACGTTATGGTCTTAACTCGCTATAAAGAATTTGCATGAATGAATCGTCATTATCTGTTTAGTGTCATTTTTGATTGTATGAATTACCATAATTACGCTTGCAAAGAAATGGAATACCGCTGTTATGAGTTTAAAGCCACTTTAACTGGTAATGGTAGCTTTAAGCGCGTTGACTGATTATTGTCACTTTAAGTTTTATGTCATGCTTTGCGGTAATTAAAATTACAAAACAGTTAATGATTAATTACCTTCTAGACATATTACGTTTAATACCATTATTCCATTTAAGTTTAGCACATAAACCTACACAATTTTGATGAAATTCTATGAAAAAGACATTTTTACTCAATTTTTTTGTAAAATACCTATAAACAGCGCTAATAAAATGAAGGTTATTTTTTGTATAATTATTTTTTACGAAGTAATTGCTATTTTTGTGATCTACAAGACACAATTACTAATTTAAGATACAATTTAAAATCTATGATTGCAAGTGGATAAATTTCTTGTGCATTAATATAACTAAATTATTAGCCATAAAAAAGTATATTTGTTTGTTACAGTAAAAAATGGCTCAACGATATTCAAGGATCAAAAATTCAAAGCAATCATCAATAGTATAAACACACCAGCATCTACAGATCACCTATTTGCTACATCGCCACGAGCATGCACATTTCAAGCGGCCGACTAAACTTCGCATAAGTTAGGGTACCACGTCGTCAAAAAAAAATCGCACCTCGCGCAAAATCGTTTCAAGCAAAAATATCTCTAATCTTATTGACTGTAATCTATCAATATTTGTATCATTTCAAAGTACAATTAAAGCCCTTAAAGAGAAAAGGTGTACAACTTTCTTAAAAACAATAATCGCCAATCTGCCGTGGTTTAAAAAAAAAGGTATTGATGCGATTTTAATGGGACTCTAGGTGTGCTACCCCAGACGGTTTTAGAAGGAGCTGTAAAGGTGTCATGTGGATCTTTTGCAATCCAAAAGTCACCGAGGACGAACGCCTGCAGAAAAAAAAGCCTTGAAGGCAATAGGGGTAAAACACCAGAAAAAGCAGCTCAAGTGGTGGTACTGCTTCTAAACGGACTACGGCAATAGCAAGTTGCTGAACGCCTAAGCATAATCCGTTTCCGGGTGCGACGAGTCTTGTTGTAGTTTCTGGAGACCAGTAGCTACATCAGGAGGCCAGGATCTGAGAGAAGACGCTGCACCACCGCTAGAGACGACCGGTATATTAAATAATAAATAAATAATAAATAAATAAATATTATAGGACATTCTTACACAGATTGACTGAGGCCCACGGTAAGCTCAAGAAGGCTTGTGCTGTGGGTACTCAGACAACGATATATATAATATACAAATACTTATATACATAGAAAACATATTGTATCGGCCTCTTTGCGAAACCGCTTTCTTATCGCTCCTGAGCTGCAGATACTGCTTAGAACAGCTCGAAGGACTGTAGTGAGTGTCTCCATGATCAGAAGAAGATTGAGGGAGAAGAAAATGTTACCCCGAAGAGCTGACAGAGGCTACCAATTGAAGCCAGAGCCAATACCCCAATCGAATTGCTATAAGGCTTAAGGATTGGACGTTGCAGCAATAGAGGAAAGTTTTGTTCCCCAACGAGACGAAGGAGATCATTTACACCAACTATAGACGCAAAAGGGTGTACAGGAGTCAAGGAGAGCAGGTTACACCAGTCTTCACCGAAGAAACAGTCAGTTACGGGAGCGGCTCGTGCATGTTCTGGGGCGGCATTTCCATCGACGGCAAAACGGATCCTTAACTGCAGGCAGTTACATTATGGAGATCTTAGAAGAACGTATGCTCTCGTACGCTGAGTTTTTTGGACCGGATTTCCAATTCATGCACGTCTACGCCCGTTGTCATACTGCCTTGATAGTGCGGGACTCCCTGATGCATGAGGTCGGAATGCACCGTAATGGAGTGGCAGCAACGAGCCCCGACCTGAACCCCATCGAACATCTCTGGGATGAGTTAAAACGGCTTGTATGGTCACGGGATCCTGCTCCAGCCACCATCAACGAGCTGGAAGCCGTAGTTATTGAGGAATGGGAAAATATTCCTCAAAAACTGATCGTAACACTGATCAGGTCCATAACTGATCGCATGGAAGCTACAGGAAGGGCCAGAGGGAGGAACACTGGGTTTTAAGGTTAATTTTAAGTAATTTTTTTCGATATTAATTTGTTGATTTTATTGCGTTAGATTTTTTTTTAATTTTAACCTGAATACACTTTGGTTACTTTTTCCTGACAATTTTAATTTTTTGTATAAAATGTCATGAATTTTATGGATATTAAAGTAAATGTTGTATTACTAACGCAAATGTCAAGACTGAAAGTGATTTTTGTTTCTAATATTTTTTTAGTTATATTTTATTGTTTAAGAGGGCAAGCCAGGAGTGTTTACACTAGTTTTTAAGGGCAGTAATGCTAAATAGATACAGGGTTTGAGACCGAATGTCATTTAATTCAATAAATTTTAATGTATATACATAAAAGGTGGTTTGATTGCTGATTATTCATTGAAATAAAAGGTAAATTTCATAAAAAATGGCTATAGTGTCATTTTTCCACAAAGTAAAACGAAGATATAAAATTGTCATGTGTCCCTATACAAAAATAAATGGAAAAGTGTCACTACCATTTTGTTTAAGCTTAATTATCTTAGAAACAAAATAAAAAAAATACAATTTACTATTATATCTATCAGGTTTAGTCACAAAACTAACAAGATCTGCCAAAAAATTATAAATTTGTTGTAAAAATGGCAATTTTTGACAATTCAAAAATTTCAAAACTTTAAACCATTGTACCCAAAAAAGACGTTTTTCATTTAATGACACTATGTTTTTCAAGGAGCGACATATAAAATGTAATTATGTAAATATTTAATCGTAGCAGAGATCTATAGTATTCCGCCTCTATTTACCAATTTACCTAACAAGCGGTGGCTCCACCAATAAATAGCGGCACAGTCTCGTCGGCACAAGAATGTGACAATAACTGCGAAGAGTTGCAAATGTGATTATGGCAAGAAACAAGTGTCGGATGGCCGTTACATGAATATTCGCAAGTTGGCTGGCGGCGGCGGCGGCGGCGGCCACCCACAACGAACTGCTGTTTTTTAAGACGGTGTTGTTGGGTTGCGTGGGCACATTCTTAATTAGGACCCAAGGATTATCTTTCCTGCTTGAAAATAATAATTGGATAGGTAACTGAACCAACAGGAAAGGTTTAATATACATAGTTACCTATAGATAAGTTATTTTATTTACTATGTTTATGGATTCCCGCACCTAATCCATAACTATTGCGCCATTTTACGTAGTCATACGGGTAGGTAAGTATTTGATAAAACCACGTCATGAGATTTAAGCCCTATATATTGATCTTTCGGATCGGTCGTTATTATGGTTAGTTTTCTTGCTCACAGTATAGATTCACATTAGCGCCCAATACAGCATTTATGTGATCACTAGTTTTTGCCTGCAGCTTCGCTAGCGTTAAATTATAAGGAGACAAATGTAAAGTAGCCTGTCACTTTCCATCCCTACAAGTCCTTCAACTATCTCCACAAAAAATCACGTCAATTCGACGCTCCGTTTTGCCGTGAAAGACGGACAGACACAAATTTTCCCATTTACAATAGGTATTAGTAGATGATCGTGTTTCATGCTATCGTGTACGGAACCCGAGTCCCAGTGCTACAGTGTACAGCAGAGGTGTGGAGCGCGACAAGGCGAGTTGGCGCGGCGCGCTTCCGGCCGCGGCGCGGCGCCCGCGCGCCATAGCGCGTGAAACAATACCGACGCGGGCGCGGGACTTATCCGACACTGCCTTTGGGATCTTATGAGAGGTCTGTCATAATATGCATGTTTCATGCTATTGTGTACCCGTGATCTTAGTGCAGAGGTGGGACAAGGCACGAGTTTGGCATGATCCAATATTTTTAAATTTTTGGACAGGTAAACAATGCCAACGCGGGCGCGAGACTAATCTATATATTGAAAGCAGTCACCATCACCTATGGACGCCTGCAACTCAAGGAGTGTCACGTGCGCGTTGCTAACCCATTAGAAACTTGTACACTCCTTTTTGCTGTGTTAAGTACTTACAGAGCAAAAAAGAGTGTACAAGTTCCAAGAAGGGTTTGGTTTGCTGACGATTCAAAGGAAGACGGAACAAATTAGTTCCGTAGGTTCTTCCGTCACCAGCACACCACACCATCGTTGAGCTCTGGCAGCCTTACTCGCTGGTCTCACTATGAGTAGTATTTACTACATTTTTAGTCGACTGAGTGGATGTGACCTTAATTATTTAGTAATATTAGGTACAAAACTGTGAGTTTGAACGAACTGGATGATATGAAGTTGTTTTGCGTTAAGCTAGATTTATATCACTTAAGCTACAATTGTATTTCGTGAACACGAACGGTTCAGTTGTACGAAAATAGACTGGTGTAAATTCTGCAAAAGCAAATGGAGATAATAATAAAATGATCGAATCATTAATAAAAAATATTACAAAATCGAACATGTTCAAACGGATTCCAACATTTCCAACTCATTTTAATTTCGCAATATTGGCTAATCAAACCTATAGGAAAAACAAAAATAACTAATCAACGCATAAAAAATGTGAGATCTCATATGACGAAGAACGCATTTGCGATCTCGAATAACGCCTTTTATTGCGCCAGGTTTCCGTTCCCGACGCTCCACAATTATTCCTGCAAAAATGTTAATGCAAATTTCAGTAGCTACGAGGAAATTTGATGGCACTCGTGCCTATCAACCGCAAATTATTGTAATATTGTTCTTATATGGGTGTATCGGAGACAGGAAAATGGACAAAGATTTTTGATATCCTTATTGGATAATTAAATTATGATAAAGTTCCATCAAAAGGACTCTAGGACAATTAATTAAACTTATATTTGTATGTATGTATGTTATATTTTATATTCGAATCTTTTTAGCATGTTAAAATATTACGTGATGCTCATAATGAAAAGAGAAAAATCTAAAAATGTATTTTCAGACAAATATTAATACGTTCATAAATGCATTTACAAAGACTTTTATCATTTTGACATTGATGTAAGTGTATGTATCGTGTAGGTAGATAATTTATATCATGAAATAACGAAATTATATTGTGATTTTAGTTGACGACGTTATTGTACTGCAGAAATTATTGTTCTCTTGACCAAGCCGCGCTTCTAACATTATAAATTTACATTTTGACATCAACGCTAGCATTATATATGAAGTTTATTTTTCTTTGACTTCATTAATTTTTCACTTAAAAGTCTTAGGTACCATAGGTACCTTCCTATTGATGACAATTAAGAACATTTGTTTACTTAAAGGCATCTGTGTTGTACATATTACTTATATAATAATTCTGTGTATTGTTCCCTGTCTCCACTAACATGTTCTAAAGATATTTGCTTAGTAGGTAGTATACACGTGAAGCAAATATTCATCAGCATAGTGCCGAAGCTGGCAGCGGCCGCGGTTTATGCCCCATGAATCGTTAATGCAGCCTCCAGTTTCACTACCACGCGCCGGCGGAGCCTTTGTACCATCTACTATACTATAATAACTGAACCTTTTCAATCCTTACTTCTCAGTCATAAGGCTTACCAAAGGTTAGATCAAGGAGGTATTCTTGAGCCGTGTTTATTTTTCGCTTTTCGTTTCCGTTTCTCGTAGAAATTAATGTGTGGGGAGTTTGGCGCGACGTGTTGTTTTCGAGTTTCTGTGTTACCTATTGTCTGAGCTTTTAATTGTTTGGAGAGTTCATTCCAACTGAGATACGAGCCACAATTTTACGTTTAAACATATATCTTTTCATTACATAATCTTATTTATTTAAATATCGCAGTTAACAGTGAAAGATTGTTTTTGGTCGTCCTTTATTGTTAGGATATCACGATATTTTTTTAATGAAATGGACATTTCAGGATTATTGTGCAGATATTTTTTTATTGTTAAATACTTTAAGAAATGTGGTTTCACAATTCACAATATTATAATACTTTACACAAAATATGAACACGGAAAAACCTATTGTAAAAATACCTACAAATCAAACACGCAAAACCATTCAGATTTTGAAAGCACGCAAGAAATAAATGCAAAAAGCATTCGGCATTATTATGTCACCAGCAAAACAGATTGCCAACCGCAAACATATAACGTTTAATAATGTTTGAAAAAGCGCGAGGAATAAAGAATAAAACACGTCGCGTTGGCGGCGCGCCAACTGTGGCAAAGGTGAGCGTGGCTGTTGGTAAACAGCAGGGCTGCTGCTGCGCACTTTCTGTTCAGGGTGCGTAGCCAAATAGATAGATAGATAGATAGATAGATAAAAACTTTATTCATTTCCACAACATACATGGTTTAAATTACAAAACAATTAAGTACATGCAACTTAAAATTAAGAAAAAAACAATCTATTCTAAAAAATCTAAACTAATAATGATACGACCATGTGTCGTGGCAGAGAATTGGCGCTGGCTCAGCATGATGATGCGGCAAGCCCATGGCAAGCCACATCGCTGATATTCTGCCAGAACCTTTTATAAAAGAACAAACGCTACGATAATATTGTTATCGTTAACATCGCGACAGAGCCAGACTGCGTTTCCATTCGGCGTCTAGCGTCAAAGATTTTCATTCGGCTACGCCGGCAGGATACGTAGCCAAATGCACAAGCTAGCTATCTCTATCGCTCTTCCGTATTGGCGCGACAGAGCCAGACTGTGCTTCGATCGGTGTCTAGCGTTATTTAATCATTAAAACACAATGTATAATTATTGTTTACCATGAAATGGCCTCAGCATAATGCTAACCATACAGTCAGCGCTGATCTTCTGGCGAGACCATTTGTTGGCCGCGTTGGACGCAAACGTGCAACACGGTCCTAACGTAACCTGAACACGTCCATTTTTAGTTGATTGGTTTGGTGACAATCGGCGATTACCTATAATATTTATTTACATGCTCACACCTTCTAACATGACTTCCGCTGACCGCTACCCTTTTGATGATATTGAATCATTAATCCTATAACCTTCCTCGTATAAAAATGACCTACGCACGCTACTGAAAGACAAAGGGCAATCAATCAATGATATCAGTGGCATCTTCCTAGAATACGGTGTCGGTGTGGCTTGCGTGTGCGATCCTTCACCTCCGGCCCGTTATCGCCCCGATAATACACACAAATAGGCTACCGATTGACGTCAGAGCTCTCGCACCGCGTGGAGGTACCCGCGCCGTAGGCTTCCGACACACCGACCTTATCTCCATACAATAACAAACATTTTACATCGCCGCGACAGTAATTAGAGCTGTACCTCGCTGACACAACCTCGGCCCAAGCCCGGCCTCATTCTAACAAGGTTCACAAATTAAATTACGACGCAGAATCATTAAAAATATCGAGCTTATGTCGCCTGATTGCGATTTATTGCCTACCGACCTGTTATCTTTTCGATTACTCGCTGACTGCTCATAAATTCGGTTGTTTCAGGAGTGTGAACTCCATGGCGATACAAATGTTGCTATTTTAAATTCACGTCTGAGTTTGGTCATAAACTGATGTTGTATATATGTGCCAACATTTTTTGGTTCTGACTATGCCTACCGTGCTGGGTCTTAAAATGTCTTGATTTGTGAGTGGCAGTAGGTAAACAAACACACCGAAAGTTGTCACACCTATTATCCGAAATCAGTAGCTTGTAAATCTAAAATTCTTTATTTGAACGAGATGCCAGCTGAGGTCATAAGAACTAGTATTAAATAACTAGAATTGTTATGAAGTGAACTGCATGAAGAAGCCAATGTTATGATTTATGTCCGCAAAGGTACTTATAAGGTTGATTCAGTAAATTATATTTACATTTACAGGAATTACCTTAGTTTGCGGCGTACAATTAAAATAAATGAAGGTATTGTAGGAGCAGCGTTTTCCTCTAGCAGGTATTGTGTAGGTATGATTAACGGCTTGTTATTTATAATTATAACGAAGTAAATAAATAGGTAGTTCGTTATCAACGCGTAGAGGTAGGTATTTTATGCGACACAATTAAATTTAACAAGAATGAAATGAATAATAAGTGCCTATTTAATTTACACAAAAAGTCGAACTAAAATGCCCAAGTTTCATTACACGTTTAACTATGATTTCATTTACATTATATTCATATTTATTTATATATTCATCCCATACAGGAAATTTGAATTTACCTTAACTAGGCACCGCTAATAGATCACAAAACATTCCTATAAACATTTATACAATACAATCATGATTTTCAAAATTTCAATATGGTCATTCCAAAGGTCATAAATATTTACAGTCAGTATAAATAGATCAAATGAATATCATCTCATAACTGCTAGAAGCCAATTCAAATGTATATTGTGACATCAAAATTATATCTTAAAGATGTCAGTCGGGCATATACAATACGATTGGCATAATTTAAATGTCTCATTTATATATTTGAATGGGTTTAACAGTTATAATGGCGAGTCGCCACGCTCACTATTTGGCGACGCGTATTCGCAATAACTCTAGTGGAACGCGGCCACACACTTGTTTCACTTGGCAGGTAAAGTTAGGGGACAGGTGGTTAGTTATTTAAATGGGCATATTGCTATTTGTAGCAATATGGGACGATGTGGAAACTGTTATATTTGGATCGTAGTCTGCTCTAGAAACTCAGCTTAATCGAGAAAATTGTTCTGTCTCTTCAATAAGAAATTCCTCCTATCCTATCCTAATTCAATAATGAAATTATTTCGTTATTATAATAGAATACTGTGGAAAAACCATTTAACTGAATCGATTTCCTGCTAATTGTCAATTTCGAAATCCATTCTAACTCATGGATGTATAAATGGATAATTTGAATCGAATTAAAATTGTGCGTATAGGAAAAGAGCTAACTGTCATTTCCCTGTTTAGAGGATAATGGTAAAATCTGTTATTCTTATTATTTATATTAGTTATTCCATAATTAGTTAATTAAAACAGACGACGGTTAAAATGTAATTGAAGGTTTTGCTGGGACACCACCACCATGACTAACGAAACGACGAAAAAGAATAATAATAAGGTAAAATAATAATATTTAATCGCGTTCGACTGTGACTTTAATTAAATACGAGTAGGTATGTGCAGGTAATTACTATGAACTACTGCCATGTACCATGATATGATACATATGCTTGTCAAATATGTGGCAACAACATAGTCAACCGGAATATCCGTCGGGTCTCCCTACCATATAGTCAGTGAAAAAATATCTCTTAGTGTAAGTCTTATCAGTCCGTTATCATTCATGTCCTGTGTATGTGTGTGTCTGTATATAAGTAACACACGTGTAAGTCTGTTTATCTCAACAATATGGCCGATACCATTCATGCTTCGTATCGAATCTTTAGAAGATACGTATTTAAGATACGTACTTATGTGGAATTGGAAGAGATCTAATTAGTGGTTATTTCTAATTAGATACCGTGGATAAAGAAGTTCTGATTTTGAACTTTTTCTAGTGTTGAATACGAGTATATTACTTAATCAGAATTCTGATAGGTTATTCTCGTTGTCTCGTAGCGAATTACTTACATGGCGAGTAATTCTCCTTGTATACATATGTAGTTATATGTATGTTAAATTAAAACACTATTTAAAACACAATTAGAGCTGCCATATCATGTTTTAATTTAACATACATATGCTAAAAGTTGTCATTGAAATTACTAAGGTGACATGAAGTCATTCAATAAAAAAGAAGAGTCGGGCAAAAACTTTTGTGTCGTGGTAAAAAAAAAACATTTTTGGCACAAAACTTCGGTTTTTCTTTTTCAAACCAATTCAGGATGAGATGACCTGTTCCAAAAAATGTTGTAAAAAACAATTCCAACATAACCTACCTATACCTACATTATCTCCGTTTCGTTTCTACTCTTATCTCGTTTAATTAGCTTGGCCTACCTATTCCTCCGACCCGCGACCCCATTTCCTTTGTTTATCGGCTAAGTCACGACTGACGCAGATCCGAGTACACGTGTCGTGACATGGCGTGCTCTTGCGCAGTGATATCGTCCCCCTCCCCTCCTTTCCTTTCCCACTTATTTCAAGAAGTGCTTTCAGAGTGACTTATAATTTTCTTTGCTCATGGTTTTTATAAATTGGTTTTTCATTTATTTTGATAGGTGCGTATTAATATTTTATATGACTCGATTAAAATATAAAATATAATATGAATGACATGAATGTTGATGATAAGTGACATGTAGTGACTACAGTCCTACATTTTGGTACAAATATTACTCTAGATCAAGTTAGACAACGAGGAAAAAATTCTAATAAGTTTTGGAATGAATTTTGAAATGCCATGGCTATAGTAATACGATGCTTTACGAAATATAATATTCAATCAGAAATAATAATATAATAATGATAGGGCATGTACGTAATTATCTTTTGCGCATCAACTATTTTGCTTTAAAAACACAATCAACTAGATACATAGTCATAATTACATCCTAGCACAACATAATTAAAATTTGGCCTATTTCACCAAAGCGGCTATTTTCCTTGTTGTTTCCTAATGCATCTAATTCCTAATTAGTGTTCAGTTCGCGATACCGTTGTTTTCTCGAACCCTTGATAACGGAGCGGGCGTCAGTCGTACAGGCGAGTTCACACACATGACACACATCTTTACTTATTTGCCATATTGACCAGTATAAATGAACTCCGCGGATAATAAACAATATTCAACGAAATAATTAATTTGACTTAACTGTGGAATGTTATTCCATATTTTTTATACGTGGAAGTGTTAGAAGACTTGCCACACCACTTTATGCTTCAAGAGACCATTGTTTGCAACCAAATTTAATTATTTAAGATTTTTTCCCGAGCGGACACGAACACTGTTAGCGGGTCGTATACTTGGGCGCTACTGATCGGTGTCGCGCGCGTTCAAACTTTTATACACCTTATTTTTCGTATGCTTGGTGACCGCGAGTCGCCCTGTAAGGGCCGTCTTGTTGTATTGGTCTGTGTTATGATAAGACTAAATAAAATACATTATTACTTAGTGTTGAATAATAACTGTGAACTCGCCGTATATTTGTATCTAGTCGGGTACCGGTGTTGATAACGTTGTGACGTCACTGATTAAGCCAAATCACTTCGCTCGTAAGTTACAAGACTATTTTCGCGTGTCAAATGCGTAGGTTCACACGGGGCGAATTTGGTCGCTTTAAAATGTTTAATCAAATATATATTGTAAATCTTTAAACAAGTAGTGTGTCTAATTCGTCACCTACATAGCGTCTTATGGTACTTATTAGTAATCACTGCCGAAATCTTATTTGAATACATAACCGAAGTCTAATCAAAAGCTTCTATAAAATTTGCTTTAATTTCTATATGTTTAGTATAATATTATTTTTGTTGCTTCTAGTAAAGCCGATTCAAATAATTGAATATCATGAGCGTAGCTGATAACTTTTCTTAGCTACAATTATTGTAAAGCTTTGTGGGTCCAAATTTCTTGTTTTGTTCCTAACTTCTCTACCACGAATTTATTAGTGATGTTTACAATCGAAAACTTTGCTTACTTGAATCTTAGTAATAGTTAAGTAGGTATATTGGTCACATACATTTGTGTTGATAGAAAGGAGTTTGTTTTTAATATGGTGCGAAATATTTCGATAAATTTTAGATTTAGAATACGAAAGTGATCCGTCTTAAAATTTTTAATAAGTATCTCGTTGAAAAACCACTCCGTGGTCGCGCTCGGATTTTTCAAACATACCTCTGGTGATTCGCGTTCCACTTATTACCGTGAGGCCATTTGTATCAGGTCGGCTGCCCTGCGCAGAAATCAAGTATCTCAAAATTTTCCAAAAAATGGTTTTTTACATCATTAGATTCATTTTTTCAAAATACATCTTTTAGTATTTTTTTGAAATTTTTATAATGTATATTTTTCAAAATACAGAACTTTAAAAAATTCAAGTATCTTTTTTTAACGGGGTATTCTACGCTAAAGTCAAGTATCTACCCTATTTCTATCTTGAAATCGAGTATCTTGCGAAAGATACTTGCAATTCATATTAGATGGCTAAGTTACTTGACTTCAGAGTTGAAATATTGATATTGATTGCGAAGTTACTTGACTTCAGCGTAGAAATATTGATATTTATTGATAAGTTACTTGACTTCAGCGTAGAACTATTGATATTCATTGCGAAGTTACTTGACTTCGGCGTCTATCATTTTGTTATGATGTCAAAAGCTTGTAATTACTAATACATGTATTAATTTGGGTTTCGGGTAGAAATTGCCTTAGTATTAAAAAACAACCAGATGTAAACAGTAAAAGCACAAGGAACTTGTCTTATTTAATATGTAACTTCTTTTATACAAAATACGAAAATACATATAACGAACATACAATTACATAATTATTGCATGTTGGTTAGTTGATAAATAGGCTACTAGCCTCGTAGTCAAATCAGCTTCTTTTTAAGAACTGTCAAAACGAATTTGAAAGACTTGCTAATATGGAATTTATATGACATTGAATTGAGTGACGTCACGGTCAACTCAGTAACTTTATACATATATTTCTACCTGGCTTATTAAATATAAATTGGATTTAAAAATAACTGATGTCCATGTTTATCTCATAATTCTGATGCTTTATTTCGTGCATGGTATAAAATATTTTATTTTAACTACAGTCAAGTTTCCTATTATTATAATTAAGGAAAACTATAACTTTCATTATTTTTTTCTGTCTTCGAGTATTTAGGCACCTACCTACTGTAGGTACTTGATTAATATTCTGCGTTCCACGGGAAATCGCTTTCGAGGTTTTTTTATTATTTAAATAGTCTCCTACAACGTAAGTACTTGATTAAGTTTCAGGAGTATTTTTGAACTCTTCGTGACAGATAAACCTCTTAAACCTATAATCTTAAGACAACTTGCATTCAAACACAACCAGAGCTTCTTTTCCGTGTATTACTCCAATATTGCATTTATATTAAAACCTAATTTACACAAGCATGACATACACTACATTAAAGGCATCTATCTAAAATGTATACATTGTATACATATACTAGCAACCCGCCCCGGCTGCGCACGGGGCTATCATAAAAATGGTTATAGTAATTTATCCTTAAAAGATAGACATATGCTATTACGGACTTTTTTGTATGTCTATGAAAGATACACAATTTCGCGATACATTGTTTTGATACAGCTCAAACAGTTTGGGCAGCGTTTTCGATTAAAGCTCTCAGCCAGCAGAATTTTGTCCGACTTGATTAGCAAAAATTGACATATTTCAACCAATTCAAACAAGATCTCAACAAGTTATATACCAAAACCTTTCCGCAGAATCATTTTATTTATTGGTGAAAACCGCATGAAAATCCGTTATGTAGTTTTTGTTTTAGATACAGTTAAAAATAACAAGCCTACCAAAGCTAAATGAAAACAGTTCAAGATACTTGCTTTCTTGTAGAAAAGCTTTAAAATTTTCTTATCGCATTCTACGCAGAAAGCTGTTTTTGTATTTTAAAATGATTGTGCTAATCATTTTGGAAAAAAAAATATAGTACACTATTAATGATATCTAGTATAATAAAGTTCGTCTGTTTAAAAGGCTATCAATTAATTAATAAGCATATAATCAGGAAAAATAAAACAAAATCGTTTTTTCGCTCTACTGTAAAATTTGGCAAAAAGCAGATACTTGATTTCTGCTTAGGGCAGCCGAGGTAGGATATAACCACTCTGTAGCTTGTATCAGGTATGATACTAACATCAGATTCTCTGCTGTGTGCACATCTCTGTGTAAATATTTAATAAGTATCCCGTAGTAAAACCTCCCCGTGTGGTTAGCCCCGATTCTTCCTACGTTGTCTGGATATTTGCGTTCCACTTATTAGTTATTACTTACCATTCTACGGTCATTTTTACCAGAATATGATACAAACCTGCTATATTTATTCGTAGTAAAACCTCCCCGTGTGGTTAGCCCCGATTCTTCCAATCTGTACGGCGTCTGGTGATTCGCGTTCCACTTATTACCGTGCCGCGGCCATTTGCATAAGAATAACAAGGAGGATTATTGATGTCCCCCCGCGCCCCCGCCGCCGGCGCAAGCCACGAGGGCAAGGGACTCACGGGGAAAAGTCATTGAAATACATTCCAATTCTTATTTATAATTTGCAAATTGGTAGGCTTAAAAGTTTTCTTTGTCAATTTGTCATACACGGTGATATCATTAATAACGCTACGATAGAAGTTTGTCCATCAACCTTTGCCACGGCTTTTTTAACTAATACATTTAAATTTGTATAATTTGCAAATTGATAGGCTTATAACGGCTTTTATATAAGTATTTATTGTATTAATATATTTCAATTTGTATTTATAATTTGCAAATTGTTAGTTTTAAAGCGGCTTTTCTATGTCATACCTATATGGTGACTCGTGTGGTGACGGGTTAAGAATTTCACCACCCCCTTTCTTCCCGTGGGTGTCGTAGAAGTCGACTGTGGGATATGGTTTAAATTGTGGCGTAGGCGAGAGGCTGGCAACCTGTCACTGCAATGTCACAATTTGGATTTCTTTCGACCCCTTTTTGCCAAGAGTGGCACTGAAACTTATTAGTTCATGTGCTCTGTCTACCCCTTTATGGGATACAGGCGTGATTATACGTACGTACGTACGTACCTATATGGTGTTATATAGACAATAACGCTACGACCGACGTTTGTCCAGAAATCTTGGCGACGGCTTCTACCACTGTGTGTCGTTTATTAAATTGTTTGTTGAATATTACAATTTGAGTTCGGTTTAGCAATTATTATAGTAATCGCTATTCAGTTAAAAACAATAAAAACCTGAAGAAAAATGACATTCATATCTTATAAGATCCTATTGAGATCATTACTAGAATGATCCTTTCTAACAAAATCCTTCACTCGCCGTCGCCCATAACTTGGTCTCGCTCGTAATGCTTAATTTTGTTCTCTTTTCATGTTTGCTCTGTATACATTTCGTCTAAAATGGAATGGAATAATTTGATGTAACGCCGCATCGACGTGGGCCGGATTGGATGCTTCACTTTTATGTCGGCGTCTATCGGCGTTGTATGCTAATGTGCTCCCAATGTTCCTAGTTATTGTAATAAATTATGGATTATTTGTACGTGCTTAGCGATCGTTCTCTATAAAATCAAGCTCGGAATGAAAATGAAGAGATTATGTTGCCGGGAACTACACAAGTTTATTAAGTTTTTTTGCTGATGGATATTGCGCGTAACTTCGGCTTAAGACGAGGGAAGATCAACACATGCATAATTTTATTTCTTTGTTATTGCGCTGACATCAGTGGATTGAATCGAGGAGATGAATGTTGATGAGGGCAACCCTTGATGTCGGAAGTTGGCAAAGTCCCGTAAAACAGTAGTAAGTTGAGCACCTTTCACGATTCAATTAACAGCCTTCGTAGCACGTGACGCCGCGCTACGGGCTACGTGGCTACGCGCTACGTGACTGCTACGCCGGTGAGGATATTGTTTCTGAGCACCTTTAACTTCCGTGAGAGTATTTGTTGACAATAGGAATGGTATAACTTGATTTCATTTGTGAAGTCTCGATCGGTTTCTTTACTTTTACTTAACTGATTTTCTAAGCGTTGCGTACAGTGTGGCTTTAACTGTATTTTCAAGTATTTAGTAACAAGTATTATAAGATTTATAAGAGGGTCCTAAGTCCTACACAATCTAACCTACAGTTTTTTTGGGTATCTCAGAAGTATACGTTTATTTTCTTACCAGGATTTGACAGTTCCAACTACGGTGGCCATAATGCTCTTTAAATCATACATTAGTACATTAACTATTGCCACTCATCGTTTTGAATATCCCAAAACCTATTATACTTTTAAGTGCCGTGCGATTTGTTGACAATAGACCAAAACTAATCAAACCACTCGTTTTCATTACGAAAGTTAAATCCAACTACCGTAAAGGTTAACCCCAATCGAACAGATCACAAACTAGAGCCGGAATCAACTCGGAATGAACCTTAAATAAACTCGGTCCGGCAGCGGAGCGTTCCCACGATTAAAATTCCAAGTTCCGTTTTTGGCGAGTCCTCTGCGGGCTTCACGGGGCTCCGGGGCCTGCGGGGCCGGCACCTCAGACCCTAAATCACGGTGCAATTCGCTTAATTCAATCATGATAACTGCGGGCCAGACGCAAGAAATAAATTGACCAATGACCGCTGGAGCCTTCAGGGCTAGCAATAGACGTTTGTGAGATTTGTATTTGTTTTCGTGTATGTAATGTGTAAAGTTGTACAACACTTCTAGACTTAGGAATAAATGTTTACGTTATTAATACTCAGAATCACGAACCATTTCGATTCGGACATAAAAAGAGTGTTCTAAGTATCCGAAACCGAAGATAAAGGTAATAAAGTCTACGTGAAAACTAAATAACAGGTTTTTAGGGTTCCGTAGTCAACTAGGAACCCTTATAGTTTCGCCATGTCTGTCTGTCCGTCCGTCCGTCCGTCCGTCCGTCCGCGGATAATCTCAGTAACCGTTAGCACTAGAAAGCTGAAATTTGGTACCAATATGTACATCAATCACGCCAACAAAGTGCAAAAATAAAAAATGGAAAAAAATGTTTTATTAGGGTACCCCCTACATGTAAAGTGGGGGCTGATATTTTTTTAAATTCCAACCCCAACGTGTGATATATTGTTGGATAGGTATTGAAAAATGAATAAGGGTTTACTAAGATCGTTTTTTGATGATATTAATATTTTCGGAAATAATCGCTCCTAAAGGAAAAAAAGTGCGTCCCCCCCCCCTCTAACTTTTGAACCATATGTTTAAAAAATATGAAAAAAATCACAAAAGTAGAACTTTATAAAGACTTTCTAGGAAAATTGTTTTGAACTTGATGGGTTTAGTAGTTTTTGAGAAAAATACGAAAAACTACGGAACCCTACACTGAGCGTGGCCCGACACGCTCTTGGCCGGTTTTTGTTTTCATGTGATACTTATTAAAACGTGATATTACCGTTAAATAATCACTCATTGAATTAAATATTTAAAAAGTTTTAATATTTAGGAACGGAAACGGCATCTCGTATTATTGTTGAAAAAACTTAGCGACTTCTCACGAAGTGGAACAAGTAAGAAAGTACTAACGTGCTGGTTTACCGCCTGCAGTCTGCAAACGAAATAACCTACTAACCTTTCATCGGCTCGTTGCCTACTTTTATAAATGCATGTGGGTGGCGCGAACGGCCTTAACTCATGTGGATGTACAATGTGTGAAGCGAGTTAGTATTACAAGTAAATTGGACAGTTATGTCGTTTATCTTATAGATATTGAGTTGTCCACAACCCCACACCTTCTACCACAGTGTACTCATAACAACTTCGGATCTTCTAATGTCAGACGCTAAAGATGCCCCTACTGAATCGGAAAGTGATAGGAAACGAATCCCGAATAGTGGGGAAAATCCATGAATATTTAAACGCTAGTGGCAACCCTAATTTGAAAGAAAGGGCAATAGTACCTGGCAGGCTATTCACCGGCGACCTTGCAGCGCAGATAACAATTGGGCCCCGCCGCAAATTCAATATCCCGAGGTGTCGCCACCCCACCCCACCGTGTTTAGTGTCCACTCCGTCCGCTGTAGGGGATATAACCACTTAACGCGAACTGAAGTCTGGCTTGAATTGAATTCCAAAACTGTCGCCCGCGATCTAACTACTCGTGCAACTGAATACATTACAAACCGGCTTAGCCGTTGCAGGCTACTTAACGAGCTAACCATATGTGCATGTGATTAAATTATCTGTAATTTTTAGAATTAGAAGTAGAATTAGTCTAGGAGAAAATCTGTTGCTATGCACGCTCGGTCCCACGTTGGGCGCCAACATTGGAACTCGCATATAAATTACGCGAAGAGGAAAAAATAGAGAAAACAGGGTGTTTCCGGATCACGTAGGTGGGTTTATCCTCACACTGAGCCGCGTGGCGCGCGGGCGGGGGCATATTAAACGCCGATTAACCCACCGGCCGGCCGGTCCACTCTGATTTATGTGAACTATTAAAATCTACGAAGGCACAGAATTAATTGCACTACTTCAGTGTTGGCTGCTTTATTAATTGGGACCGAGTCGCCTGTTGTTTATGGACATTTCCCTTTCCTTGGCCCTTATCGCGACCCGGCCGCTCCAATTTGTCCACTCACGTTTCTGTTCAGTTTCAATGGCTATTAAGGGCCCTACCTCCGCTTCCGACAACATAAACTACGTTACAGACCTATCCGAGGTTTCTCGTTCCAATCAAGGAGGGCGACTCCAATTTCGTCGTTACGGATTCATGGAGCGGCAGAACACTTATAAAATTCAGGTTTGATCTCAAATTCAAATCGCAGCGGGGCAGCGGTAATTTATAAGTTGTGCGAGTAAATTATGTGCGTAGGTAGCCGGCGACCCGGGGAAAGTTTGCGCATTTACATTTAAATGCGGGCGTCGAACACCTTGCGTCCGCGCCGAACAAATTATCAACAACAATTAGCGAGGGCTGGACACCGGAGACACTTACACGTGTTTTACATTATCGCGACAAAGCGACTTGCTAACATGTCTGACCGAGTTGAAATAAGGTTGATTGTAGAAAAGTTACGCACGCCGCCAGAAGCATCGTTTGTTAGACGAAAAAAACAATGATACAGCAGAACCATTCAATTGCCGAGTAAGATAATTACTTACGCATGAGCATGTTGTAATTATTCCTTTGTGCGGGTGCCAACGGTACCTTAACCCTAATTTTGTTATTAGGAAAGTGGCAATTAGACGGGGCTGACCGCGGCACCTGCGCGCTCCTGACGTGTGGCATTTATCTTGTCCTCGCAAGAACCATTTGGTTATTATCTCTCGTGGATTTATCACTCAGAGTGTGGGTAGCAACTGCACGTTCTCTTTTTATTAATCCCCCTGACGCCTGGCCGATCCCTCTGCGGCGGGCCACTTGCAAATTTGTTACTATTTCTGACTTTGAATGATCATATTTGCAAATTGCGCATTTGTTATTTCTGTAATTTGCGTCGCAGGAAGCTTTCTCGTTTGTAAAATGCCATAGGTACGCCCTAATTGGGATCAGCTGCATTATTCATGAAACTTATTTACCTTAATATTTCTATAGTAAGTACCTACGTAACATTGGTTCTTCGCATTCCAAACAAATTTCCATTTATTATCAAAAAGCGACGAAAAGTAACATAAAATAAAATTGCTAGATAGTCATCTCAATCCTTTTCGATAGTCATCTCAATAAAATTGCTAGATAGTCATCTCAATCCACTGCGAAAACGAATTCAATATTTATTCGAACGCTGCGAAACTATTCCCTAGAAATCTTTATTATAGACGTCCCCAAACTTGCGATCCATAGAATGACGTGCGTCTGATATCGGCAAGGTAAATCTCAGTCTCAATAAACGACGTCCCTTAGGTGTCCAGTAGCCTTACCATGACTTTTTTGAGTTAAAAAATACGTTACGTTTTCAGTGAGAGTTACGGAAAATGTATGGAAAATCTGAACAGCGCTCCAAGCGGAAACGCTCACGTACTAAAATTTTCATTGGTACCATAAGTTATTAACGTGTTTACTCCGAGTCTTCAATACGTTCCTAACTTTACAGCTAAGGCGCTCTCTCTCTAACTGTATGAAGTCAATAGAACCAGTGTGATGTGTAAGCATACCTAATTAGATTAAGTAGGCTAGATGCTTTATATATGGAAACTGTATTACTCATAATGATCAGCTTATTCTATCTGTATTCTAATCGACATTACATATTGATGCCTTGGAGAGTCAACATGTGTTTCATTTATTAAACTCTACTACATCCCTACCGAATAGAACATGCACCAATAGCTTCGACCAATACATGGCGACCTTGCCAAAGCGTGTCAGCGTGTTGAGGAACTACGACCACTAAGGCTTCTCTGCAGCATTTCGTCGGTTTGCTATTTTCAAGATGGGGAAAACTGTGTCTAGAGTGGAGAAGGAAGAGGTCATCATAGCTCAGGCCGGTCAGGGCAATAGCGCCAGGACGAGTCAGGACATCAGCCACGCGGATGGGCAATCATACATAACGATGGCTATGGGAGTGATGATCACCGTTATCTTCGTCTATCTCGTCTGGAAAAGGATCCACAAGTGTCTGACGCAGAAGATCGAGCGCCAGGCGGCTGCTATGGTGATGCGCAGGCGTGCGTCCGTCTAAGGTGGCGGGCAGCGGCTGTCGTGGGGATTCCTGGAGCGCTGCGGATCGGCAAAGCAGTGTGAGTGTCCTACCACGAACTAAGTGACAAAGACTTTCATCGGACTACCGGAAAAATCATGTAAGTGTAGTGAAGTGACAAAGACTTTCATCGGCCTGCCGGGAAATCATGTAAGTGTAGTGAATTATTTTCCTATGGACTGTAGACCTTATCGTGTGGCGTTGAATTAGCTTAAGGCTCGTTATAGTTATGCCAGATGTTTTAGAATTTTATAAGCGTATTAATTATTTTAAGGAATATTTGCTTAAGCTTGGGCCAGTTAGAAGAAGCGAGAAGTTAGGGCAGGAAAAATTTTCGGAAGCAAAGTCGGTTTATAACGAGTATAATGCCTATTTAGAGATTTATATTTCAAAGGTAGAAAAGGGGGAAGTGCCCCTCGACAATAAGGTACAACAGTATATTGCGGAAGTCGAAAGAGCATATGCTAAAATATTGCAACTGTTCGGGGAATCGCAACAATTAATTAATTCAAACATGGGTTCCAAATCGAATTTCGACTTGAAGACGGCAGTCTCTCTTTTGCCCGTCATGGATGATACTGAAAAGGTTTCTTTGCAATTAATCGACGCCATAGAGTTGTATGGGACAATGATAGTCGAAGCTGACATCCCGGTGTTGATAAATTTCGTTTTGAAAACACGTTTGTCTTACAATGCAAAACTGCGGTTAACAGGTACCTATACCACAGTAGCGAGTTTAATTGCAGATATGAAACTTCATCTGCTAACTCGGAGGTCGGATACCGCTTTGCAGAAACAGTTGCAGACGGCTAGGCAGGCGGGAAAGAGTATAGAGCAGTTCGGTAGAGATTTAGAGGATATTTTTGTCAAGCTGACAATTTCACAAGCCAATGGTGATTCGAGTGCTTACAGTGTTCTAAAACCCCTTAATGAAAGGCAGGCTATTCACAGGTTTACCAGTGGTTTGCGAAATGACCGGTTAAGTACGGTAATATCGGCTCGCAATTACACGTCTCTTAAAGACGCAATACAGGGTGCTAAGGATGAAGAGATTGCGATGACACCAACACCCTCAGAGCAGGTGTTCGCGGTGCGCGGTAGGGGTGCAAGAGCCCAAATAGCTTCGGGTCGTGGAAATGTATATTTCAACAGTAGGGTAGGTGCAGCGAGACACCCGCAGTACGAGTACAGGAAAACCGAAGGACGCGCTTCCTACTTGCCCAGAGGCAGAGGCGGTGGCGCTTTCAGGGGTGGTTTACGCGGCCATGGATATCGTAAGAGCTACGGGCATAATGGTAACGGTTTCGGACCCCGTAAGCCCCATAATAAGCAGTACGTAAACACGGCTCGTGAGTGCAATGACACGAACGAGTCACCAGCCAGATCGTCTGATCTTCAGTTTTTTCGTAACTAACACCTTACCTTATATTATGGCCTTCGGTAACGTGAATTCAGTTCAGCTTCACGTAAATGGAAAGTCGTTGACATGGCTATTGGACACCGGAGCGTCATTGAGTGCAGTCAAATATGGTTCGATAAGACCAACAGCTCCGATGATTCACCCACACACAACAAACGTAAATGGGCTAGGCGGTGTAATTACATCTGTTGGTTACAGCTATCTCGATTTATTTTATGAGACAAATGAATCATTTAGTCACAAATTTCATGTTTTTGAAAATTTACCGGTTGACGCGGACGGGATCCTGGGTCAGGATTTCTTAAAAAAATATAGAGGCAATATAGATTTTGAAACGGACGTTTTGAAATTGAAAAACGGTAACCGCACATCCTTTATACCGGTACGCGTTTACTCTACACATAGCAGTAACGAACAATCATTCATTGAGTTACCTTCGCGAAGTGAAATTTTTGTAAAAGTTCCCATTAATGTCGCGGGAGATTTTGTTGTTTATGCCAGCGAAGTATGCGAGGGTATTTTCATAGCAAATTCTTTGTCTAGAAGTACGGATGGTAATTTGACTGTTAAACTATTGAACACGCGAGAGCAGGTTGTGAGGATTAAGTGTGTTACTCCCGAAATTAGGCGACTGGAGGAATTTGACGTTCTTAATTTTGATGAATGTCCAAATAACGCCGAAAGAGTGAAACTGTTGCTTTCCTTGTTAAAATTGAATTATTTAAATTCGGAAGAAAACGCCAGCATCTCAAGTATTTGCGCTAAGTTTGCCGATATTTTTCACCTACCAGGTGATAAGCTGAATACCATGAACCTTTACGAACAAAAAATCCATTTAAAGCCTAATGAATCTCCAGTTTACAGTAAGCCATACAGATTGCCTCACTCTCAAAAAGCGGAAATTAAAAAACAAATCGATCAAATGTTACGAGATGACATAATCGAAGAGTCCTATTCGGAATGGGCTAGTCCTTTGTTAATAGTACCTAAAAAAGCAGATTCCAGCGGGGAAAAGAAATGGAGGGTCGTAATTGACTACAGAAAAGTTAACGAGCGTATAGAGAATGACAAATTTCCATTACCGAATATTACCGAGATATTGGATTCACTGTCTGGTGCAATTTATTTCAGCACCTTGGACCTTAATCAAGGATACTATCAAGTAAAACTCGACCCTAAGAGTAGGCAATACACGGCATTTTTGGCTGATAAGCACTACCAAATGAAGCGCCTCCCAATGGGTCTAAAAACGAGTGCTAGTGCGTTTAGCAGAGCGATGACAGTTGCAATGACGGGTTTGAATTACTTACAATGTATCGTTTACCTTGACGATATTATCGTCATGGGACGAAATCTTCAGGAGCATAGCAAAAATTTAATAGACGTATTTTCGAGGCTGAGGAAAGTCAACTTTAAACTTAACCCACTAAAATGTACGTTTCTAAAAAAGGAAATTTTATATTTAGGCCATTTAGTTACGTCAGATGGAATCAAACCAGATCCAAGCAAAATTTTAGCGATTAAAAATTATCCAACTCCAAAAAATGAAGATGAAGCTAGAAGGTTCGTAGCGTTTGCGAACTATTACAGAAAATTTATTCCGAAGTTTGCCGAAATAGCTCAGCCAATAAATAATTTATTTAAAAAAAAACGTAGACTTTGTATGGACTAATGAATGTTCAGATGCATTTAATACCCTAAAAACAGCAATGAGTAACCCACCATTGCTACAATATCCTAACTTTTCAGAAGATAACGAGTTTAGAATACACACCGATGCGTCAGGGATAGCGATAGGCTGCGTTTTATCAAACGGAGATGGTTTACCTGTTGCTTACGCCAGTAGACCCCTGAACAAAGCGGAGAAAAATTATCCCACCATTGAGAAAGAGCTTTTAGCTATTTTGTGGGGAATAAAATATTTCAGACCTTATTTATTTGGACGACGTTTCAGAGTAATTACGGATCATAGGCCGTTAGTCTATTTATTTAACATGAAGGATCCCTCCAGCCGCCTAACCAAGTTCAAATTGTATTTACAGGAGTACGATTTTGTGGTAGAGTATTTGAAAGGTAAAGATAATGTGGCTGCAGACGCATTATCAAGGGTTGAGATAACTAGTGAACAGCTGAAAGACATGAGTGAAAGAGTTATGTTCGTAACAACACGTGGGCAAAATAAGCGAATGGAAGAGAAAGAAAGGCAAAAAAATGCCGGCACTACGGATTTCCAAAACGGTTGGATTGATCACCCAAACGTGGCCGAAATTCTAAAAAAACCTAACAATTCAACACAATTAAGTTTTAATTCAGAAGAGTATCGCAAGTGTGCGAAAATGAATGATTGTATTTATAGCAGAAACAATACGTTTGTATATACACCCTCATTGTCACTTATTAGCGTTGCACCAGTATCCCTATCATGTATGAAACGAGCTTTCTTCATGAGGGAATTGGAAGCTTTCTGCAATATTATAAACATTAACGAAATATGCGTTATTAAAAACAAAGACAATGAAAAGATTATCAAAGAGCTAGCTCAACATATAAAAAATATAAGTAAGTGGTCCGGGCCACGACTATGTATTATAAAGGGTGCAAAAGAAGTAAAGAATAAAGATGACAGGCGAGTCATCATGAATGATTTTCATATCTTACCCACTAGCGGACACGCGGGTATGCGTAGGATGACGAATAATATAAAACGTCACTACTACTGGCCAAGCATGGAAAATGACATAAAAGCTTTTGTAAAAAAATGCGATAAATGCCAAAAGCAAAAATTCCATAAACACATAAAAGAACCGATGTCTATCACTACCACAGCCACATCGGCATGTGAAAAAGTGTATCTAGATCTAGTTGGCCCTTTAACTAAAGATAACAACGGGTATAGTTACATATTGACGATACAGTGCGAGCTCACTAAGTACGTATGGGCTTACCCATTACCCAATAAAGAGACCGAAACGGTCGCGCGAGCATTCGTTGAAGGTTTTATTTTACATTACGGCATCCCGCGCGAGATAGCAACAGACCGAGGTTCTGAATTTATTTCTTCAACTATGCGAAATACGTGTAAATTGTTAAAAATAAATCAGATACAATCCACGGCATATCACCATGAGAGTCTCGGTTCTTTGGAGAACTCTCATAAGGCCCTGGGAGCTTTCCTCAGAATCCAGACGGATAACCAGGCTCACGAATGGAGCAACTGGCTTCAATTCTGGTGCTTCAGTTATAACACGACTATGCATTCTGAAACTAAGTATACTCCCTTCGAATTAGTATTCGGAAAACTTTGTAATTTACCAACTAATATAACTAATAATAATATAGATCCTGTGTATAACTTCGATGATTATCCGATAGCTTTAAGGTATAGATTGCAAAAGGCTCAGGAAGACGCCAGAAATAATTTAATTATGTCAAAGCAGTTAAGAAAAGAAAGATATGATAAAACATGTAATCCAATTAAGTATAAAATAGGCGATTTATTATTAGTGAAAAAAGAAGGACGTGAAAAAATGGACCCAGTGTATTTAGGTCCATACTCTGTTATTGAAGACATGGATGTTAATGTAAAAGTTTCTATAGGAAATAAACAAAATGTAATCCATAAAAATAGAACTATTCCTTATTTTATGTAACGAGTTATGCTAGTAATAAGTTAGTCATAATCATTGACTCATCGGTGCACCAGGTGTGCGTCACATTTCATTATATTATTGTTATCGTAACCTAAGAGAGTAATCACCTCACCATAATTATGAGCGTGTCGTATTATACAATAACACATAAAAGTGATTGACCTGTATTTTTATTGTAGGTTAATTTGAAAGTTTGTCAAACATGATTTTTTTTGTGTAATATTTTTTTTCTTTTCTAAAAAAAAAAAAAAAAAAAAAAAAAAAAAAAAAAAAAAAAAAATAGGGGGAAGGTGTGATGTGTAAGCATACCTAATTAGATTAAGTAGGCTAGATGCTTTATATATGGAAACTGTATTACTCATAATGATCAGCTTATTCTATCTGTATTCTAATCGACATTACATATTGATGCCTTGGAGAGTCAACATGTGTTTCATTTATTAAACTCTACTACATCCCTACCGAATAGAACATGCACCAATAGCTTCGACCAATACACCAGAACTATTTGACAGTCTCTAGTGAAAACTCAATACTTTACGTGAGTAATCATGACAGTCACTAACGTAAAAGTAAACCACCAATTCACTGTGATGTGTCATTACTGTCAAATTATATAACAATCCCACAACATTTTCACGATTATATTTGCAATTTTAAGTGCAATTATGACAAATATGTATTAATTTATAATATTACGTGAAATTAAAGAACAGCTTAAATGTAGCAGTTAGTCAGTAGTTCGATAAAAAGATAAACCAGTGATGAAACCAGTGCTTGATACTTTTACAAAGGTAATGAGTTAGGTATATTTATTTATTCATCATTTTGTACTGTTTAGCTACAGTTGAGATGATTATATTGGTTGCTTTCAGAAAAAGAAGATATTATTGAAAACAATATTTCCATGCCAGCCGTATGGTATTCAGCAAACCCAACGTAGAAGATTGTTCAAATTGATAATGAATGAGGCAGTTAAGAATCAACTGATTACCTACAGCAGCAGGCAGTACCAATTCATGGGCATGTTAGTTCCTCAATGCACAATACTTGTACTTATAGTCACCATAACTCGTGGGTATATATTAGAAGTGAACCAAAGGAAAAAACTTCAAAAAAATTATCCTATTACTGAAATAAAGTATCTCATTCTGTGACTTTGTTTATTTTGTAATATTCTTGAGTAACAGACTAAGTATTTAATAAATTGACGTGAAACGAAAACTAAAAACCTAAAATTCAGCGTTTACGTACATATCAAACATCAATTACAACGACATCGACATAGGTAACGACAAAGTCTAAGGTAAGGTATAGAACTTTTGAAGGCGATTAGGCCATTATGGGGTGTTTATGAAGATTATAATTTGATACAAAAGTGAGCAGAAAAGGCATTTTGAAACAAGTAAAAATTGTATCTAATTTTTTGGCAGGGCACGTAGCCAAATGCACAAACGATTATGATAACATCGTTATCGTAGCTTAGCTATCTCTATCACTTTTCCGTATTGACATGACAGAGCTAGACTGAATTTCGATCGGCGTTTAGCGCATAGATTTAAAGTCCATGGTTTAGCGTCAACGACTGACATTTCAGCTAAGTCCTTGTGTCAAAATTGACAAAGCTAATTTTTTTTTAATTTATTGGGAGCATTGGCAACTTGGCCATCAGTGCAAACATACAATATTTAATACAACATATGTAGCAGAAGAAACAATTACAGGAATATAAATGACTTTGTTAATCATAAAAGTAATATTGCACATATTGAAATGCTAAACTTATGACTATTTAGTAACTACACAATACAATGTTTTATGAATGAAAAGAAGTATTTTTGAACAATTACAAATTATTTACAAAGCGCCAATAGTGTGCATAATAAATTCAGAAATTATAGGGTTTAAAACAGCCTTCAAGTTCATTTCCCGGTTCTTTGACTGGCTGAAAATCCCGGGAATTCCCGGTACTTTCGGTACCAGTATTTCCCGGGAGCAAACCCTAATAGGGATAGGGATAGGGGTAGGGTTAGGGATAGGGATAATCGGTCGGCAATCGGTAATTGTAAGCGATAATGCGAGAAAGTACTTTTTACCCACCGACAATAGTGCCGAGATACGGAGCTATGTGAGTTCTGTTGTACAATATGTAGTTTCCTCAGTGTACATATATAGAATACATACCTACTCGTACCTACTACCTACGCTGTGGTCGCTGTGTAACATTTGTACAACCACTGCAAGCATTTCTTTTTTAAAAACAATAGTAATATGAGTAATCGAAATAAACGCAGACAAACGTCTGCATAGAAACCTACGGATCCAAATGAAAATTTTATTATTTGTATATGTTTGAATAAGAATTCTTTTAGTACGCGAGCGAAACCGCGGGCAAAAGCTAATTCAATATAAGATGCTATGTACCCATTTTCTGTAAAAAATATTTCTATTTCTTTACTACTCGAGAACATCACAAATAAACAAAGTCAATTATAAAATACTTTATTTTAGTAACAGGATTATTTTTTGGAGTTGTATACATATACCTGTGATGATCATGGCCAACAATAAATACCATTAAGTGAATCGCGGAATAAAAACACCTATAAATTGGTATTGCTCCCCTCTGCTGCCCTCAGGTTTTGAGTAGCGTAACTGCCAGAGTGCCACAGTATTAATATCAATTGAACCATCTTCCATGTTGACTGAATACCATACGGGTTTGTTCGGAAATATTGATTTTAATCATAGCTTCCGTCATCTTTCTGAAACCAAAAACTGCTTTGAGCAATATAATCATCTCAATTGTAAACATTGTAAATAGTACAAAATGATGGCCAAAAATAACTCATTACCTTATTTGATTTGTTCACTGGTTTATCTTTTTATTTAATTTTAGCTAATCTTGAATTTTACGTAATATTATAAATTAATGCAATATGTTAGTCATAATTTTATTTAAAACTGCAAATATAATCGTGAAAATTCCGTGTGATTTTTGTATAACTTGACAGAAATGTCACGTTAGAATGACTTGGTCTATGGTTTGAGGCCTACTACCGAATACCGAAGTTATCGAAATGTGGACATGCGTCTCTTTTACTCTTATCAGTATAAAGTGAAAGAGGAAGAATCCCTCAGTGCGTATGTTTCGAAATTTGCAGTAGGTAGACCCTATATTGACAGATTTCGATAAGTAAATTACATTTACTTATGATTTTAGTTCCATCGCGTAAACACCAGAGGCGTAGCAATCGCCTATAGTTCTTTTTCCGTTTATTGATTGACTTAGAAAGGGATAGAAGCAGCTTCTTTGGCGTGAAGTTAGGCACAATATATTGTAAACAAACGTAAACTCACTTACTTTCTGAGTAAAGTAATACGGCTCTCACTTGGGCAGCCCATGGTAACGGTACAGCAGGAGCGCACCGCCATAAAACGGAATCCGCCAATTTAGATCATCTTCGAGCCTATGCCTTGCCTTTAAAATTTCGCCATATTTTTCTGCGGGGAGTTCAACCGAATGTTATTTAGGCGAAAGTGCATTCTAGATGGACGCATTAGCGCGACACTGATCGAAGAGCTCGATGGATCAATTACTTCATAAGCTCCAAGATACTGTAAGTTTTGTTTTATCTGCTTTTTACACGAAAGACATGAAATCCAATTCTGGGATAAAATGTACTTAGGTAAGTACGTCTTAGTACGTATTCATAATTAAAGTTAAAATTTTAGAGCACTCGTACTCAAAGTTCGTGAAGTCAATTATTACGGTATTACAATGTAATAATTCAGAGTCTGACAAATCTGTGCGTCAAATGTAACCTTTAATAACACGATACTAGTATTATGAGTCTAAGCGAGTGTCATTGTGAATGATACAGTCTATATTTATGTACGCAATATTACATTAATTAGCACACTTCTCCCTGCGTCACACTCTACAATTTAATCTAGGGACAACTTTTCTCCACTAATTAAGCACAAGTATTAACTGTCGATACTTAACCCCCATTTAAATGACTTAAGACCCACCTACGATCAGTTTCGATTTATCAACACGATCTATGATCACTTTGCAGCAAGATAACCTCAAAGCAGTTTTACTTGCGTCAATTACTATTTTGACCAAATTTGTTACCTATGTTTACAATAAAATCATTTGAATTTGAAGGATTTTTACTTTCACCACTGTACGGACGCTTTCGAATTCGTCCTTATTGATGTTGGCAGCAAACAAACATACGGCTCGATAGTTTCTGTAGCCTATGCAACTTTAGAAATTATACAAGTGTACCTGCTTTACTATAGTTGAGAATAAAGGACCTTTTGGGCATGGAATATCTCATTTATTCACTCGGATCACCTCGTAGTAAAGATCAGCGGTTAATTGGCGCGGGATACCCGCTGATGCAGATAACCTCCGGCTAGTGCATTCGGTGCACGTGTACTTGGTTATCGCATTGTCAATATTATGCTTCTATTACACAACCTGTAGGTAGGCACATGTGTTTCTTGATGCTGCAATTTGTATTTGAATATTCTGAAATTCAAAGAGTAGAAAATATAAAACAGTGCTAGTCAAAACCAAGAAGTAAGTATACCGGTCGAAATAAAAAGGAAGTCATACTTGCATAGTGACTTTGAGGTCAGAAAAAACTTTTACTAATATATGGGACCAGTGACGAAAACGCGCAAAAAAATTAAAATTTTGAAAAAAACCCCGACCGCGACATTAGTAGACCGATTTTCATGAAACATGGCTAAGAACACTCCCGACTAACTCAGCTTTCAGACAAAAAAAAAACTAAATCTAAATCGGTTCATCTGTTCGGGAGCTACGATACCACAGACAGACACACACATAGACAGACAGACAGATACGTCAACCTTATAACATCCCGTCGCGTTACTAACGCGTTACTAACGCAACATGCGTCGGGGGTTCAAAATGTGTCTGTTTCACACTTTCCACCTGACGTGGTGCCGCTCACAACTATGGAACAGCCATATTTTTCCAGCCATAACTGGTCCTTATAATTTTACCCTGCATAAAAGAACAAACACTAATTAATTTTACTAAAGATTTTCAACAACGCAACGCCCTTCAAATCCATCACCATCTTCTTTACTTCATGCCATCCTATTACCACGGCTCATGGGAGCCTGGGCTCCATCTCCATCCTGGAAACTAAATATACAGAGAAATGCAGGGCTATTTATTATGCTCTTTCAATTAAATAACTTATCATCGTGGATAAGACATCTGTCACTGTCACACTGACATATTTGCCAGAACGTGACGGATACTTTATTCACGTAGATAAGTGATAAAATTGCAAGCGTCATGGGGTCCTGGTGTAGGCACTCAAACTGCAGGCAGGCGTAGGATTTCACGTCCCCAGAATCCATGAACAGTTAGTTAGTTTTATTTTTATTGGGCATTTTCCGCAAGTCGACATCCATTGTGCCTATTTTGCGTGAAATAGACGGGGTAGCACTACTTCAACCACCCTAGCTCCTCTACGAATCCTAGCAGTGTTTTCAGGTTGCTAAATACCTCTTTCAGTGTGTTTGGCGTACCTAGATACTTGTTCCTATATACTTCTACCTGTTTACACTCTAGAAGAAAGTGTTTGGTGGTTTCTTCTGCTTCCATGCACGCTCTGCACATGGGGGCTATCGGTTATACCTATGTTATTGAGGTGTTTGTTCAGTGTGTTGTGTCCTGTCATTAATCCTACTAGTTTGCGCAGTTGCTGTCTGGGTGTTCTGAGTAGGATTTTTGTGAGCTTTGTATTAGGTTCAGCAAGAATTTCTTTAGTTTGTCTACATGTGTCTAACTCTACCCAGTATTTGTTGTGTAGCTGTTTGTAGTGTTGACTAAGTTGGTTTTTCCTATATGATACTGGTAGGGGTATGATGGGTTCGGGGCCATATGCCGGTGTGGCTGATCCTTCTCGGGCCAGTTCATCCGCTGCATCATTCCCTCTTGATCCACTGTGCCCCTTTATCCATTGTAGTGTTACTTTGTTGTCCTCTTCACACACTTCAGTGAGTCTTTGATAACATTCTAGTATTAGTTTCGAGGTAAGTTTCGGGCTGTCTAGTGCCTGAAGCACTGATTTGCTGTCTGATAGTATCAGTATGTTTCCATGTTTTACCTGTCGTCTCTTTATGGCATTGCAAGCTTCTATGTAATCCATGAACAATTGAACAACATAAATATTTTCATTGTTTTTACATTTCGTTTTAGGTTTTATCTCTGCGATAAGTCATTCCACTTTTCTAGCCACTGCCTTTGACGAGTGGTACAATCTACGCATATAGAAAATTAACATTAACTCATTTTATCTTTAACTTCTTAGCTTCCTGATTAATGACATATCTATGCCCCTGTATCCTTTGTCTTTCTACATTTCCCGTACGTGTCCGATAAGCGCGGGTCAGCGCTATCTAATGACCAACAGCCAAACTTGCCGCATACATCACCGCAGATTATCCATTGGAGATATTTGCCCTCAAATTATAGATAACGCTTCTTGTGCCTAATTTATGAACACCCTTTGGGCATATGGTTTTCTTGAAGTTGTGTAGGTCCTTACAGTCCTAATATAAATCTAAATAGTCTATTATTTGTCTAATTATAGTCTTATGTAAGTTAGGATACTTATTGCTAGTGAGCAATAACTATTCTAACTAGTGTGAGTGCACACTCGACGTGATTTTAATTTTTATCTTTTAAACTGAGCCTGCTGTGGGTATAGTAGGAGTAAATTAGTAGGGATTTGTGTAGGAGTAGTAAGGGTAGGAATTAGTAGACATACATATCTGAACCCAATAAGATTTCTACTCAGAATTTCTACTAAAATTTCATTACTCCTGTGAGATCCGTTTTTGAAGTCTATAAAACTGATAGGTACTTCGAGTGCATGAAAAACGCCATGTCATTGACTCTTTATAACGCAAAATGGCGTCGTCAGATATAGCATTACGGGCAGTTAGATCGAGATCAAGTGGGGCAATTTGAAAAAACCGGTGTCGGCGGAATTTCAGATCTGTAGCCCGCGGCGGACATCGCGACAACAGAACTCAATCTCGAGACGGCAGGTTGAGACGTTCGCGCTAGACGACCAGTAAATACTAGGTATAGGTATAGGTGCTAGGTATGGTAGGTAGGTAGATGTAGCTACATATATGTAGCTACATCTTATTTTATGAGTATAGTGACTTCATAATGCTCGATAATCGAGAAAGATCTCGACAGTTAAAAATAGTTACCGAAGAAAGTTACTTATTTTGTGATCAATGTTATATTAATTCATCAGTACAGATCCATGTTATAGGTACTTTGTTATCGCTTTGGCAAAGTGAAAGTCACTTATCGTGAGTTCAAACCTATATTGATTGTGCAGTAAAGGTACATAGCGAGAAAAATAGTTTTGAAACATTTACAACGCGATAAAAAAATAGGGCATGATGATGATTAGACTCTGTAGTACCTCAACAGGGGCATAGGGCTCTTAGGAAGGATTTCCACTGTTCCCGGTCCATAATTCTTTTAATACACTGACATTTCATTCAGAAATGAAGGAACTATGTAAAATAATAATTTAAAATTTCATAAAAAATCTAATTGAAGTGACAGTAATTCACTCTTAGATTAGTCTCACTAATTTTATATGAAAAAAGTACGTAGCAAGTCTGTTTGTCTAAGATACAAAATGCTCTTATTACCAAAACAAACAGGCTCATATAGATGGCACCACGGAGCCCGCGGCCCCGATCACCGATAGGGGCCGATCCGCAGCCGCTGATACTGTCGTAAAGTGGTATGATACCTCTGTCTTTACTGGTTATGTGCTTCAATCCTAAAGTAGATTGACATTACTTTCGCTACCGGGGATGCATGCTACTCATATCGTGATGGTAAATTCCGTTTGTTTATAGACTTTATTAAGCCGTTCGTGGACGCTACGCCAGACACAGTAACATGGTACATATTCTCAAATATTACAAGATACATTAAGGTTATGGAACGCCATCTGTAATACATCATGTACAACCACCTATTTAGCCACCTGGCAATTATGTTTCATATTTCCTGCGTATGTTTATTTTGGTAGCTCTTTCCATCACTGAGGCAGAATATATGCGCTTAAACTCAGATTCACTATTGAAAAGAGTCAGACAGCTATAAGAATTCAAGTCTTCACACCATAAAGATGACTTGAAATAGATAAAAATCCTTGTTAGACCACTGCCCGTAACTCGCAATAGTTTGAAAGTCCTCCGCAATCTTGTTTCGCGAGTTGTCAAACGAGACCCGATAAGAACTGATTGAACCGAGATCTGCACTAATCTCATTACGTGGGCTTTGTGCGCTTATTTCGCTATACTTTTTTAATATTTTTTACAGACTCCCCGCTCAAAGGCGGAGAGTTGTGAAGTTGTTCAAGCGTTAATTGTAGACGTCCAGTCGCGAATATTAAAGTGGCTCGTGTGCGTCGAGCCTTACATAACTAGTTAGGCGGGCATGACCGCAGTGCTAATACCGCAACTTTTCGATCAACACAAAGAAAAACGTATATTTAATTTGTAAAGTTAGGCCGGTATCGGGGGAGTGATCTGGCTAACGAATTTATTTTGCGACAGTCGAGGGGCTTAATGAGCTGTTTTTTGTGCCGCTTGTTTGTGTTTGCTGTAGTTATGATGGTTGGTAGGAGTTAGCTGCATTGACTGTTTGTTTATGGGAAAGTAGTGAAGTATTCGAACAAACTCATGATTTAATGACCGAGCGCTAAAGAGTTTTTTCTGCTCTAAAGCTATTGTAAAAACCTTAACTAACTCAATTGTAATGATACTTTGGGAACATTACCTACGACCAACTTTAATCACAACAAAAGTTTAAAATTTCGCTTGTCATTAAAGACATTTCCTACAGATGTGGACAGGACATACTCGCAGATCGCAGCACCAACTCAAGGAAGTTAGAAAACACCACCGGCCACCATTCATGATAACATGATTCGATCTCAATGTTTACAGTCAGTTCTAAAACCAATATTAAGTCACCCAAAGAGTTCAGTGTCGCGTTTTTTTACACGAGCATCTAAAAAAGAATCGCAATCATGCCATTTTCCATGTCCATGGCAATCTGACCTCTTCACCTGCTGGCCGCTAGCCGCTAACGACGTTTCTCGCGCCATTACCCCGCGATAAAAAACAAAGCGCGCCTAATGACTTCGCCGATTACCAATCACTGGAAAAAATCGTCTTGGCTCAGAGCTGTGACGTCAGAGGGAGCGAGGAAAAGAGGACGCGGCAGTTGTCTTGTAGAAAACAGGAAGGTAATCGGAGACGAAGGTCACGAAGGCACGAAGGCAATGTGGAATCGTACCGAATTACGATTTTGATCGTAGTTTTGATACGACGTTAAGGAATAAAAGGTGAAGTAAAATACGAATCAGTCTTCACAAAATGTCGTATTCAACGAAAACTTAACAAGTTGTAAAATCTGAGTAGGCCTGTAATACAAAATAAGCTACTCTAATAGATATTTTGAGACTACGTTTCAGGCAGACGAATGAATCCGACCTGAGTACCAAGTAGACACGTATTCATGCTAGAGGAGCCACATTATCCCACCTTTAACAGCTTGAAGTATCAGGATGCGGATTGCCTTATCCACTTGTATTTTCGTGTCTCCCCGCCGCTGTCAGGTCGCATCTCGCTGCGGGCGGCGCTTTATCAGCTTTTTACCAACCTGTCGCCTCCCGACCTCATCATATTTAACGACCGAATCGCGTCCTATCGTGTCATTTCAATATCGGGAAATAAACTTACCTATTGGAATTTTAGATGCCATATCACTGAAACTCAATCTGTAATAAAGAAAGTGATGTCTAATAATAAGGATCTTAATATTTCCTTGTCTCTCATTCCGTGAATACTACGCATCGTGACCACAGTCGTAGGTATTTAGTGTCTATTTTGTTTGTCATAAACCACGTGGACTGCATTACATATTGCCGCCATCGCCGGCTCTTCAATTTGATCATCTCATGTGTGCATTACTTCCCGAAAAATCTACACCAGGTATGATAATCAATTATGCAGTACAAAACTTCATGTACGTAACAGTAACTAGGTAGATTACACTTCTTGAGACATCAGTTCTCACCAGGCTACGCCACATTTCAAATTTATAATCCCAAACGTATTTAATATAGGTCACAAATGCCATAAAATTTTAAGGTTTAGCAGTTAGCGAAATTTCAGCAATAGCTAATAAGTTAAGAATCGTTGCCATAAAACGCGGCTGCGTGGGCGCCGGCGGACTGGCGCGTATTAAAACCTCATTAGACGCTGCGATTTTTGAACATTAAAAGAGGGAGGAATTAATTAGAGGAGAGCAATGATTCCAGTTCGGTGGGTAATGCCGGCCGATATAAATCACTGGGCAAAGCAGTGGCGGCGGCGAGATTCGTTGTGTAAATAAATAACGAGAAAAATCAAAGATGACAAAGAGTCTACTTATAAAATAAAACGATACATTCTGCCTATGCATAATGGATAGGGTAAGAAACGATACAACTTACCTATTGGTTGTGAAAACATCAGTTTTAAAGGTTCTTATTAGAAAGATATCAAATCCTAAAGCTAATAAAGCTATTCGTGGAGTCAGTTACTTAAGCTCATTCGGTGCTGTTGAGTAAGTACTTAAGCTTGACTACGTGGCTAGGGATACATCTTGCAGTATGTTTCTTTTGTAAAAGTATGTACCTATAGACCGTCAACCAAATCTTGTCACTAGAAAAAGGCGGCAAATTTGAAAATTCGCGGGCTAGCAACACTAGTTTTGAAAAACGGTGAAAGTTCGCGTGTCATTTGTATCTTATCTGTGGAAATCTCCGACCTACCAAAAAGAGAAATAACTAGCATATATCCGTCCCTTTTTAATACATTATCTAATTCGTAAGGAAGGAGCGAGCCCCTTGAAAAAAAAATATCTGTTGCTGTTCGACGTGCATTGCTGGTTTTTGTTCGTTTCATAGGGATACCATACTTTAGTTTGATGTACATTGCTACTGCCAAAATTTGGTTGACAGGCTATAGGTACTGTTCGGATTCAGACATTAATAAGGTGCGACCTTGCTCACGACTGCACTGATTTCTCAAATGTCAAAAATAAGGCCAATAATGCACGCATTTTAACACAGCAGCACTACAATACTGCTGTGAATGCTAAAAATGTTCACTAAATATCCGCAGCGCAGCACGGCGAAAAATCGTGCCTGTTGTTATAGTATTATAGGTTGCTCATGATTCCGCTACTCGCTCGTCGCAATGACACGACCCCTTGGACGAAGCCCGGCGCCTCCGAAGCCCCATCGGATGAGTTATTCCGTTTGTCCGAATTTTTGAACGCTCCCTTTACACTAATTGTTTGACTGCGGCCACCGGAGCTCACGGGGAATTAAAGAGCTTTATAAGATTTGCTGAATTAAAAATGATAATTATAAATCTTTAGAATCGGCGGCTGATTTGGGGGAAATAAGGAAAAGAGTATATCTTATAGACTTGAGAAACTTTGAGAGATGGTCAATTATGGAACACCTTTTAAATTTTTGCAAGTTATTACTGATACTAGCGGTTTACATTCCTGCCATTAAATATTGCTGGTTATAAAAATTACATCCTGTATCGTTAGATAAGATAATGTCATATATATTTGCGGCTTTTGATGTGTTATATTTATTATTGCATTACAATAATTATTTATTGTAGGAATAGCTTTTACTTCTACAAAAACAAAAAGTTTCGAATTGCGTAAGTTAGTGTACTATAGAGGTCTCTGAAATTGAAAGTAGTTAAGTGTCCATAAATTGCCCTAGTTCTCCCATTCAAGTATAAAAGGGCACATAAGTGACGCAGGTGTATACGCACTTGAGTCCTTTTAGAACGCGACGGCCGAGTGGCCATATTGGATCGCCGTAAAGCCCGATACCCGCTCAACAATTAACTCCACTTTCATTAATTTCCCGAAATGAAATCAACTTTACTTCAGTTCTATTATCGGCCCCTTTTCCATAAACACCTTAATTCTCATTAAAGGCCGGTCATTTGGAGGAAAACAAATTAACTGGAGACGGAGGCTTCCGGCCGCCATTTGTGTAATGGCGGCGTTTCCGGAAGTTTGACAGGTCGGATGAAATGTCGCGCGATTTTTACTAATTAAGGGAGGGAGGGCGAGTCCAACCCTTCCGATTATGGGGCAATTCCGAGCGATCGCCGGCGAGCGCTTGCTTCCTAAGTTTTTGAACTTTCAATGACAATTACTTTCGTCTGCTCAAATTAGCTGACTGCAGAAATAAATCATATTTTATCTTCTTTTGACAACGGCGTATCTACAATCAGGAGCGTGTCACCGTGGAATACTTAGAATGAGACTCATTAATAGTACATTACATCAGAGGCCGGGAAAATGAGGATTTCCGGCCAAGTGGGTATATACGGCCGAGCGAGCGTGCGAGCGAGGCCGGATAGGGATACGAGGCCGGGAATCCGTTTTCACGCCGAGGCATGTATAGTGCTTTTCTCAAACATACAGTGAAATAAAAAAAAATGCTCTAAAGGACAATATTTTATTTATTAAGTGACAAAATACAAATACACTCAAACGTCAAGTGTGACAAGTATCCAGGTCACACAAAAATTAAAAAAAAAAGTGACATGACAGTACTGACAGCTTACTTCAAAAAGTTACTTTGCAGGCCTAGGCCTAAAAAATAATATGAAATCCCTTTACAGTCCTCTCGAGTTGTTGCGCCCAAAAAGCGATACTTCCCAGCCCATTTTAAGGAACGTAAAGACAATATTTCATTGCATGTTTGAGAAAAGTTGCTTTTTAAATTAGGTATATTATTCAAAAAGTTAATCAAGCAGAATTGCATCGTATTAGCTATAACAGGTCCCATATCTGAGACGAGAAATATAATGTGGATAATTTTATGTGTATTAAATATGTGTGATGGCAATATAACCATCATTTGAAGTCGAAAATGGCTAGGTACTCATCGTTTGACGCTGTTTCATCGTCTTGTGTAGGTAATCCAACAAAGACAAGTATAATGAGCCAAGCTAGCGCGTCTGTTTATCTCCCGTGGTAGGTATTTCTTCTCTTTCCTGACCAACACTTTGCCGGTTATTGCGACACTCAGTGAAACGGTTTTGCCGTTACCGTACTTCGGACTTTTGCAGTAACATGTACATAAGTAAATATTGCCTGTACACTTAACCCTTCTTTAGTGGCTGAGTAAATGATGATGATAATGATCCAACTGTTGATGACGTTGATGTTGTTCCATTGTGTTGTATAATCAGTATTAATCTAACAAAGACACGTATAATGAGTCAAGCTAGTTCGTCTGTTTTTCTCAGGGATAAGGGATAAGTTCGCCCTTGTACTCAAACTTTTTATTTTCAATATTATGTGCTGTATTCTTTTCTTGTACAATAAAGTGTTTACTTACTTCTCTCAGTAACATATACATATATAGTAAGTAGTGGTACTAGAGCTGGGTAAAAGCTCATTGAACATCCAACACTTGATGATCTTCCGTTGTTGTATAAGCAGTATAATCCAACAAAGATAGGTATAATGAGGCGATGCATATTTCCCGTGGTATTTCTTCTTCCCTGACCAACCCTTTGCCGGTGATTGCGCGGAGGGGCGCACAATCAAACTGCGCCACTCTCCGCAAATTAGTTTTGATATTTAAATTAATCTCGCCGACGGCGTCCGCGGGACTCTTTACACCTCTGGATTTTGACGAACACGTGAATTACCTTAAGATGAGGATTTATGTAGAGTTATCCCATTAGTGTAGGTGTAGGTACTTTTACCTACATCTGTCGGCTCCTGCATTCAAACTGAGGAGGAACTTCAAGTCATGTTTTATGTGTAAATATTTGTACTGTAAGTAAATATCTCTGCCAGGGATATTAAAAAATATCGGTTGAAATTTTAATTATTAGGTAGCTGATTACGCTTATACTTATTTGTTCGAGTTTGTGACGTTAACACCACGAAAACCTTTACGACAAGAGATTTTAAAGAGATGTTTGGAAGATACTCTCAATGAGTCAGGGAGGGTTGATTATATTATTTTAAAAGATTTCAGAAAGAAGATTTCAGTGTTTCAATTTGATTATCAGCCTTGTGCTGCTGTACATGTACAAGGAGTGGGGTCAATAATTTTTTGACTTCCAATTAATCAGGTGCATGTGTACTTACATATGTAGATCATTTCACCAACTTTTCTGTGTCTTTCCGGTACCCAGCGGGTCGCTCAAACAGTAAGGAGGTCGTGTCGCAAAGTGCAACGCGGCCTCCGTCCGGCAGGTTCTCAAAGATTGATTCCTTCCCACTACCCTCTGCCCTTTGATGGCTCGCAGATAACTCCCGTAATTGCCTGTACAGCAGGTTGCTCATTCCATCGCGATTATTGATCTACCAACTTTTTGTATGTCTTCCGCCCTTGTTAAACGGTTTTTGTTAACAATTCCGAGCGCTACAACTTTGCACAAAGATGAAAGGCTGTCATTGTTGGGTAAAGTTTTGTAACGATAGATATCGGAAGGATTAAAAATTAATTAGTGAAAGCGTGATCTTTGTTTTCAGATCCTTTCTACCTCTGAAGGACGGAATTTTCCTCTTGCTTTAGTATCTTGCTTGTTAGAGCCCGAAATGGCCGAAATACAAAGGAGAAGCGCGATCTACAACTATCTTTGTATTGTTAAGTGTCTCTTTTGAAATAATTTCAACTTCATCAGACGGTCTACTACTATCTAGGCCTGTCGTATCCGCCTTTATCTTCTGGTAGTTATCCAGTTTATTGAATGAAAACATGTAAGTTTCATATTTTTTAGGTCTACAATGTATCTATTTAATGTGCGTCGTCTTTTAGAATACTCATTCAGGTTGAATTTTGTAACCTCTTTTCGAGTTAACCCATTTGCGTAATTAGACAATAAAATCACGATGAAAACGGATTATTTTTTGCAGTGCTCTTAAAAAGGTGATTCTTCACGTAGGCCCAAGATTAATCGCCAGAAACAATGCGTCTTATCTCCCGATAACGCCATTCAGCGGCTTGCTCCATTGTCGCCGATTCTTTCCAAATGCTAATGTTGCACCATTGTGTCCGCCATTCAACAAGGATTATCGCGCCGTGTCTTGGGCCTTTAGCCAACAGTACAGTCGTTAACACTCCATGGTCAACCATACCAGAGCGAAGAGCGATAGAGAGAGATCGCCATGGAGTGTGCTCGATTGGACTCTTAGCTACCAGCCCTGATTACTCCTTCTAATGCAATTAAATGTTACCCCTTTTTAAGAATAATAAAGGGTTGAAAGAAACTTATTCAATCAGTTATTTGATTAACGCGATTTTAAGGCTTCGGGCGATAAAAAAGTTGGTTTTAGAAATTGAATAAATCGTTTGGACCGCTTGTGGACAGGACACCCTCTTCAACGAGGAAGTGTTTATTTTGCTTTGCTAATTTAGATTTTTCTGTCTATAATGATATTCAGTTAAAATTTATTTAAAATATAATAGTATAAATTATAGGTACATTACGAGGAAGTTCGAAACGAGTGGCGATAAATTAAAACACGACCGACACGACGAGTTACGAATTTCCTTTTTGCACGTGTATCTTACGACGTTTTTCAGTACAGATGGTCCTCCGAAGTTTCGACCTGACATATCGTCATTACTTTGAAAAAAACTTCTATCTTCTTCTGTCAATGAAAAGAAAAATATAATAAATATGTATGGAATGCATATAGACTTACTGCGTTTTATCTTGAGGAGCAGCGTGAGATACGAGCTTTTTTAAAGTAGTGACGATATAATGAACCACTTCTCGCACTAGTGCGTAAGAAAAACACCATTTGTGCGGAAAAATGTTTTTGTAAAGACCATGTATGCAGAGTTTTTAACCAGATTCTATTCGCTCGTTGATGATACTCATGCAGAACTTATGTTTAGGAATTTTAATGCTTTTTTGTGTGAAATGCTAATTATGTGGTTTCTTTTGTGTTAGGTAACTGGGAAGCGCGGGCCAGTATCTCCATCTGATTTATTCATCTTCAAAACAAGCCCGAAATTTCACAGATTATTTAATTAAAACGCCAACTAATCCGCGTCATCTAACCGCTTTGTATTGACTGAAAATTGAAAAACTTTTCTCGTTTTCAACTGATTATATCACGAAAATCTTCGGGTGATATTTATGGAGTGCGCAAGCGCGAGTTTTGTTTTTAATTAATTAATTTTATTATTTTTGAGCGCCGTCTTGCCTTTACTGGCGGAAGTTGGAGTAATGAGTGTTTTATTATTGTATAATATCGGAAGGGTTGAGGTGGCCAGATGCGCGAGGTAATAACGGTGTTTACGGCTTCTTTCCATTACTTGCCGGCGAAATGGCCGAAGTGGGGACGTTTAAAAACTAATTACTAATTAGCTTAACGGCGTTGGTATTCAATTAGGAAACAATTAAGATTATTTCATTAATATTAAGGTTATCTTGAAGAGATGGCTTTTTAGTGAGAAAGTAATATCTCAGGACTTTGACAACTAATGTTGCTGGGATGTTGTCAAAGTTAGCATCTATTTTAGTTTAAGTATTGTTTGAGTCTTTAATTTTTATAACGATCTTGAAAAGTGTCCCAAAAATATGCCAGGTTTCCTAGGCTTCTAATATCTCATTAAAACCGACATACCTATATCTAAATGAGGAAAAAATTCAAACCATTTAATAAGGGTGGATAGTTGTTGCCACGGGCCTCAGAGCTGCCCCTCACCTTAACGCGTCCATTACGTGATTGCTCATTAGCGATAATCTTATTAGCTTTGTTTGTTTCGTCAGTTGTTTACTTGTGAGGCTGCTGTGTTCACCATTGAACATTTTAATTTTAATTCTATCTATTATAACTTTACAGTATGTTGAACATGAGACTAATAGGGTAGGAAATTATTGCTCCGTAGTAAATACATTAAGTTATATTTTACTATTACCTAGAATCCGTTTTCTGTGCCGTTTGTACTGTATGCCTACCATCTCCAATTCTCCTTCAATTGCTTAAAGGTTAACTGGAAGAGATCCCTTAAAGGGATAAGTTTGCCTTTGTACTAGTGATAAGTTCTTTTTCTTGTGTGTTGTATTATTTTCTGGTATAATAAAGTGTTTTACTACCACTACTACTAAATACCTCTCCCGGATTACATTTTAATCTTAGTCTAGTCGCAGTATAAAATACTAAGTGTCGATGCACTATCAGTTATCACAGTGAATGAGTATTTCAAGTAGACCCACCTACCGCGTGCTTCACCCAGGTACTCTTTTTAAACAAATCAAAGCTAACACTAAAGAACGAATAGAAACCACCTTCAGGTGACGGTTACCTGAGTGGGCGTGGCTGCCGCGGCGCACGCCCCGCCACGCCTCACCTGAGAGTACCGGCGAGGTGCGTGAGGTGAGTCAGTCGCACCTTGCCTCGGGCCGCGCGCACACCTGTGCGACTCACCGCCGCCGTCCTCGGAAAATAGCGTCGTGCTTTTACCTGGTTAAGGCCGGTAGTCCGCTATCATATGTCTATCATAGAAATATGATCATTGGCAACATCCCTTCCTTTGTCTTCACTTTGGAAGAAGGGAGGTAAGGTACTGCGGGACAAATCTCGACTGGGGGGCAAATGTGATTGGTCTATTTTTTCCATGTTTTACAATGTTTGCATTAAATATCAAATAGTGTCCACCGGTTATATATGGTAGGCGTGTTTAGTGGATACATGTAGAACTCAACATCATAGTGTAATTTGCTCTCGAGTCGAGATTTGCCCCGCTGTACCTTATACAGACCTATGATCATTTTGTATGATAAACATAATTATTATAGTGGACTTTCGTCCTAAGATTTGTTTATGTGATAGCTTGCATCTGGGGTTTTATCTGGCAACTACTTTGATCTCACTTGGTTACCTTTTTCTCGTATTTGTAAATGTTTGATGTCCAAATATTACCTATACAGATAAAATTCATTGGTCGTTCTAAATAAGTTACTTAGGGGAGACAGGGGCTTGTTTTAACAAAATTTAAACATCTGATCATATCTCCTTAAGTTATAAACTTAACATTAATATTTTTGTCCCTACATGACAGGAATTTATTCACCTTTCATATTTAAATACAAAATACCCCTCGATTTGCTTGGTTTTGCAAGTAGACGCGATTTTTTTTTAAAAGTCGGCGGTTAATATTTACCCCGTTTTTGGGGCAAATATTAACAATGAAGGGGTAAAAATTAACCTTTGATGTGACATTTGGTTTGCTGTTTAAAGTTAGGTTTTTTTAAATAAAACAGTGTGTTATGTTTATAATCATTATTTTAATGTTCTGTTCTCATATTAATAACTCAAAAATGCAAATAAAATGAGACTTCCTCTTAGAAAATAATTAATATTTCTACCAAAAGTTAATCAATCAGTCTTACAAAAGTTTAATTTTGTAACATTGCTACAATATGTCTCTTAGGTCCACTTACACCAACCACTTAACTCAGGGTTAGTGGGCTGTCATCTGTCAAATTCCATATAAAACGGGGGGTTAACCCTCGGGTTAACCCACCATTTTCGTTGGTGCAAGTGGCCCTTAATATCACAAGTAGTGCTTAAAATTAGACAGTCAAGTTATTCTTAAATATTAATCTGACTCATGGATCAATATTACCTAACCATTTAAAGTTCTAACATACCATATGAGTACCTATGCTTTATAAGTAAAAACAAAACATATATTGAGATCATATCTCACTCAAACTTACATTCTAATTAATTTTTGTATAATCAGTTTAAACTGATGACACAATAATAACAACATAATAATATACTAATAGTAATAACATAATAATAACCGGTTAATACTTACCCCCACATTCTGTTAGTACTTGCCCCATAGGCACTTTTTACACCAAATAAATTATAAAAAAATAACTACGCATAAATTTGACAAAACAACAAGATGACGTATTGGTTCATTAAATAAACTATTTATGCATAATAATCCGGAATCAGTAAACAAATTAATTAAAACTCAAATCAAAAAAATCTTAACGTAAAAATGAACACTCACCTGCGTTTTTGACCCCATGTACCACAAATTCACAACGCGGCGGCCAGTGGGCAACTGACGAGTCGCGACACGTTCGCTAGTCTCACGCGAAGTTATAACCTTGAAATTGGTACCCTGTCGTGTATAGTTTAGGAGCTAGATGCTTGTTAATACCTACCCCCGTTAAAACAAGCCCCTGTCTCCCCTACTGGCGTCCTACAGGTAATGGCAGAGCGCGCCACGTGCCGTGACCCACCTGTGCCACGTGCTGTGACCCACCTGTGCCACGTGCTATCTTGTATGTGGCATTTTCCGCTTGTGAGGTGGACTATAGTGTACACTAGCTTTTACCCGCGGCTTCGCCCGCGTAATAAAAGTATTCTTATTGAAACGTTTACAAAAAAAAAACATTCAGTCGAATTGAGAACCTCCTCCTTTTTTGAAGTCGGTTAAAAATAAGATTTTCATTTGGATCCGTAGGTTTCTTTGTAGGTACATCTGTCCGCGATTATTTCGATTAAGGTAAAGCGGGGCAATTCTCGACTGGAGGGCCATTGTAACTGATCTATTTGCTGTACGGTCCGGTTTTGGCTGACTGTACCTTACACCTATTGTTTTTAAAGAAATTCTTGCAATGATTGTAGAATTGTTATACAGCGACGACAGCGTAGGTAGTAGGTACGAATATGTATGTATTTTACCTATATAAATATTTATACTGGGGAAACTTCATACAACCCACATAGCCAGTATCTCGACACTATGGTCGGTAGGGTAAAAAGTACTTACTTGCATTATCGCTTACAATTTTTTCAATTTTGCTTATACTTATTGCAAACGTAAACATATAAAAGGCAAGCAAACAACGATCTTCTTACAGCACATTGAATGTAATAGTTATTACGGATATCCCTATCCCTATCCCTATCCCTATCCCTATCCCTATCCCTATCCCTATCCCTATCCCTATCCCTATCCCTATCCCTATCCCTATCCCTATCCCTATCCCTATCCCTATCCCTATCCCTATCCCTATCCCTATCCCTATCCCTATCCCTATCCCTATCCCTATCCCTATCCCTATCCCTATCCCTATCCCTATCCCTATCCCTATCCCTATCCCTATCCCTATCCCTATCCCTACCCCTACCCCTACCCCTACCCCAATCCCTATCCCTATCCCTAACCCTATCCCGTTCCTGTCCCTGTCCCTGTCCCTGTCCCTGTCCCTGTCCCTGGCCCTGTCATGCTAGGAGGTGAACTTTGAAAAATCCTTTCTTAGTGCTCCTCTAAGGAACTTCCGTGTCAATTTGAAATCTCTTGAACCAGAAGTAAAGATGAAAACTAAAGCTATACTTATGGCTATTTTGGATATTTTAACGCCATTGCACAACAACAGGGGAGAAAATTTCTTTTCCACCTCATTAGATTTTAAAATCGTTGTATTTATCGTGATCAGCGACCCGATAAACCATAAAAACGATACCCATATTGTGTTTTTGACTTTACCCCCTTTGCACCCCTTTAGGGGTCAAATTTTCAAAAAACCTGAAACATGTATTTATAGTCAAACTAATCTTGTTTCCCCATACAAACTTTGAACCCCCATTTCACCCTTTTAAGAGGAGAATTTTGAAAAATCCTTTCTTAGTGCTCCTCTACGCCATATAAGGAACCTATGTGCCAAATTTGAAATCTCTAGGACCAGCGGTTTCGGCTGTGTGTTGATATATCAATCAGTCAGTCAATATCTTCTTTTATATATTTTTTTGATATTTAAACCCCATTGCACCACAACAGGGGAGAAGGTATTTCACTTCCGCCTCGTTAGATTTTAAAAACGTTGTATTTATCGTGATCAGCGACCCGATAAACCATAAAAACGATACCCATATTGATTTTTTGACTTTATCACCCCCTTTTCACCCTTTTAGGGGTTAAATTTTCAAAAAACCTGAAACACGTATTCAGTCATATGTCTTAAGGAATCTTCCTGTGAAGTTTCGAATAAAATAGTCAAACTAATCTTGTTTCCCCATACAAACTTTGAACCCCCATTTGACCCCCTTAGGAGGTGAATTTTGAAAAATCCTTTCTTAGTGCTCCTCTACACTATATAAGGAATCTACGTGCCAAATTTGAAATCTCTAGGACCAGCGGTTTCGGCTGTGCGTTGATATGTCAGTCAGTCAGTCAGTCAGTCAGTCAGTCAGTCAGTCAGTCAGCTTCTTCTTTTATATATTTAGATTGTACAACAAAACATTGTATGTATGTATGTATGCATGTATAAGCTTTATTGTACATAAAGGAAACAAAAGAGACACAGTTACAGAGTCAGTAATATACAATGTAGGCGGACTTGTATTTTAAAACTACAATCTTATTGTTATTAATTCCAACATCTCTGGCACTTATTTCGGAAATCTTATTAAATTCGCATTCACGGTGCATAATTTTCGAACTACTGGCCTTAAAATGGGTAACTTTCCAACTATCCCTAAGCCCTCGGACACAAAGCAAAACAAAACAAAAACAAGTGGTACCTTGGTACATAAATTTTTTGGGCACTTAGCAGTACACGGAAGAGGAGGGCCGTCTTGCGCAAGGGTTGACCCGCGGGGTCGTGCGCGCTTCGACCCTGCTGGATAAATGAAAAGATTATGAAAAATGGTTTATTTATTTTAAGTGTCCTGCATTTGGCAACTTCGATTTTAGGGTTATCGTCTTGGTCGTGTAAAAAAATGTTCAACTTAATTTATGATTTTTTTTTGTGGCATGCAAAATTTGATATATTACCTGTTATTTGATAAAAAATTTACCTACGGTCACAAATATTCTGTGTTTTTTTTTAACTAAGTATATTAATCGTAAATTTGAACTTTTTTAAAAGAAGAAACGACTGCAATCAATGTCATTAGGCTTAGAATAAATTTAAAAGTGGAAAAGTACAATCCAAAACCAAAGCCCATGACTTTCTTCCATTTCCGATTCATGTCTCACCTAAGGCAGGACTTTTCCACTTTTAAAATTTATACTGTCGTGTTTTCTGTGTCTGTCGAAACCATTGTTTGTGACCAGCGTCCTTTCCGCATTAACAAAATATGCGAAAAGGGCACACCGACGCGATAAGCATGACACTAGCGTGCAGCTCGCTAAGTAATATGTTTAAATTGCTCTGTCGGTCTGAATAGGTTCTTCGCGAGCTATTGACGACTTTGCAGTAATCAGGCTCTGTAGCACACCAGCGAAGACCTTAATATACCTCCTTTTACAAACATTGTGCTAGAGTAGAGTCGGGACTAACCCTTCGTCACGCGTCCTACATGGCTGGGTTTTTGCGGCACCTCGCGGTCGCATAATTCGGCGTCGGGACCTCTGTCCCGCGACCGGCCACGTCGGCAAACTTCTAAAACGGCTTGCGAAATGTTTATTCCAGTTTGAGAGCTCAATTGTCCTTCGAGTAGGATATCTCATAGATGATATATAACTAAATAAAATAAGGATGTGGTGTATAAAATAAATACGAATCAAAAACACTATACAAATTCAGTGCAAACATTTTTTTTTCCTAGCCTATTTTGTGCCCCATTGCTGGGCAGAGGCCTCCCTTTTCTTCCGCCACTCATCATGAGTTGCCGCTTGGTACGGCCAGTCGCTGCAAAATGTGTCGAGGTCATCCCGCCATCTCTTCTTTGATCTGCCTCTGCCCTGGCTAATCGGCGGTACCAGTGTTAAATGGGAAAGTGTGTGTGTCTGTTTGTTTGTCCGTCTTTCACGGAAAAACGGAGAGACGAATTGACGTGATTTTTTAAGTGGAGATAGTTGAAGGGATGGAGAGTGACATAGGCTACTTTTTGTCTCTTTCTGACACGAGCGAAGCCGCGGGCAAAAGCTAGTAGATAATAGTGCGGCCTGTCATATATGTGGGACAGACGAAACGAAGTATTTCCACACGGGTGAAGCACCGTCGGCAAAGGTCTGCAGTCTCCGAACATGTCATGGATAAAGTCAATCATCCTATAAAGTTTGACAAGCCTCTGGTTCTTGCTAAGGAGAAGCGATATATACCCAGAATGTTGCGAGAGGCCATTGAGATCAAGAAATATCCAAACTTTAATAGAGAAGATGGCTTTACTTTACCACCGGCTTGGGATCCAGTAGTACATACATCTGATAATCAGAGATCGGACGGATTTGCGACATTCTTAGTTACTTACGTTATTTTAATGACTTTTAGTATGAGATGACGCACAAAATCCGATCTCTGCTGATAATGGAACAAGCAGGACGAAGGCTGTGAGGCATTTGTGTAGTATGGTGTTGGACATTTGCAGTTTGATCTTTGTCAATTTTGTGTAGAGTAATTGGTTAATTATTTTTTAACATAGTAATGGTAATTTTTTTGAATATTGTATAACTAGCTTTATTAATAGTGTGTGAACTTGCCTTAGAAATCTATATTATTTGTGGTCATGGTTCGTTAATATTTCTTGTATGTGGGTAGCTTTTGCACATTGTAATTTTTCCTCAGTCATCCGTTGACCATGAACGCTGTAAAGAGTTCGAAACGTCGGGATGAATTTTAAATTCATTATACGCGATTTAATCCGTTTCCATAGCTTTATTTCATGAGTAACTATCGCGGTAACCGAAGACAATATTAGTAGATAATATTTAAACACAGCAGGAAGTTGCGCTGGTATCCACTGAAGCAGAAAATAGATGACACTGAATATTTGAATGTCTATAGCTGCTTACAGTGAAACTAGAAATATAGGTACTCTAACATTACGATCCCGTCAAAAAGAGATCGGCTAATTAAGCCCAAAACAAAATTTCGATAGATAGAGATAGATGTGATTTAAAATGATATATTTTCATCAAATAGCTATTTTTATACTTGTATGTGTAAACGACGAATCCTAGTAGAGTGGAACACGAGTCGATATCGAGTTGCAGAGTAATTAAACCGACGTGCGCACACAATCGCATACACGAGCTATCACCTTACTAATACCGATAACCGAGCCAGCGAGCGCCGTTAGGGCGCGTACACATACCCGACTTATATATAATAGATAATTTATTATATTTAATAGATAATTAATTATTTACCTGAGTGTAGTATTCTGTTCATAAAAAATTGTGCATGACAAAAATATATTTAGTTTTTTTCGTACAGATCGATTTATGAAAGCTAGTACCTACGAATGGAACAAACGAAACTTTGATTCAAAAGTCTCAGAGTCCAGTCTACTTAAATATTAAGTAATTTGAGTATATTGAGAATCTGTCACACACAAGCATTTTTTTTTGACATATGTCTACCGCTTGTTATTATTTTCTTTTTTTTTCAATTGTATACTGTGTATTTGCATGAATTAATCATAATTAATACTGTAATTATTGTCACTGAGCATGTTTAAATTTGCCAGCGCTTTGGTGCAAACTGTAATGCTGTGTAAATTGTATGTTATATTAATAAATAAATATTGCAAGCTATTTTACCTACACTATCTAATATCTAATAAGGTATTGTTTTTTTTTTGATAATGATAATGTCATTACTGCTTACGAATCTTACGATCTGGAGCTCTTTAGAGAGAAAAAGGGCCATTTCCGAATATGAACTTTACAGCTTATATAATATTTTGCTTTCCAGCAGTTTCAACTTTAGAAGTATTATGAAATTATTATTCTAGTAAAATTGTACGCAAGTTTCTGTCATTGTGCACTAGTCGTAAGCAAGCAAAGGTTACCGTTAGAGGTTGTTTACGGCGTTAATTGCCGCCCGAATGGCGTCCGAGCGGCGCCGCGGTACGGCGCCAAACAGGTGACGACAATGTAATATGGAGACTATGTTTAATAATTAACTTTAACAAGAGAACACTTTATATTGTCTTCGGTTACCGCGATAGTTACTCATGAAATAAAACTATGGAAACGGATTAAATCGCGTATAATGAATTTAAAATACATCCCGACGTTTCGAACTCTTTACAGCGTTCGTGGTCAACGGGTGACTGAGGAAAAAAAAAAAAAAAAAAAAAAAATGTGCAAAAGCTACCCACTTACAAGAAATATTAACGAACCATGCATATATAGCATGCTTTATAGCATGATTGACTTTATCCATGACATGTTCAGAGACTGCAGACCTTTGCCGACGGTGCTTGACATCCGCTATGTGTTCCTTCACCCGTGTGGAAATGCTTCGTTTCGTCTAAAAGTTTGACAAGCCTCTGGTTCTCGCTAAGGAGAAGCGATATATACCCAGAATGTTGCGAGAGGCCATTGAGATCAAGAAATATCCAAACTTTAATAGAGAGGATGGCTTTACTTTACCACCGGCTTGGGATCCAGTAGTACATCTGATAATGGAACAAGCACGACGAAGGCTGTGAGGCATTTGTGTTGTATGGTGTTGGACATTTGCAGTTTGTTTCTCTGACAATTTTGTGTAGATTAATTGGTTAATTATTTTTTAACAGAGTACTTAATGGTAAATTTTTTTTTTTGAATATTGTATAACTGGCTTTATTAATAGTGTGTGAACCTGCCTTAGAAATCTATATTATTTGTGGTCATGGTTCGTTAATATTTCTTGTAAGTGGGTAGCTTTTGCACATTTTAATTTTTTTTTTTTCCTCAGTCACCCGTTGACCACGAACGCTGTAAAGAGTTCGAAACGTCGGGATGTATTTTAAATTCATTATACGCGATTTAATCCGTTTCCATAGTTTTATTTCAAGAGAACACTTATTTTAGTGTAAACTTTATGTATGTCAGAAAAAACTATTAAATATCATCAACAAGGTATAATTTTATTTGAAACTATGTTCTGTCAAAGTGTTCGAGGTTCATTAAGACCTAGAAGTGCTTACGTTTTGATTGACAGTAGATGTTAGTAGACTCGCGATATCGCAAAACGAAGTACAGTCACCGGCATAAATAAGTGATTATTTCTGTCGGATTAACGTCTTGTGTCATACAAAATTGTCAAACGATTAAAAGCGACAAGGTTCAGAAATCATCACCTCTTTATTATTTAGCTGCAAGGAATTAAAGCGTTTGGGAAGCCCATCTAACAAATCATAATAAAATGAACAACTTTTCTAATTGACTATTTGACTAGGCGCAACATATGTGAACGAACTTTTCCAGAACATACGACACGCTAGTGATATCGACTATCCCGACTATCGGCGTCTAATCGCGCGGCGTAAACCAACAAATTGTAAAGGTAAACAACCGTGCTTACCGCCGCTGTTTACATTTGTTTACACTTGTTTACACGTTTACAGTCGAGTGTGCAGTCATTGGAACTGTAATGACAGGTGGGGATGGAATGGAGGAATTGGAGGGTGTTCTTTGATACATCTGTCTAGATTTATGTAGGCTTACCTACTTAAGTAATTTGCATGTACTTATAGTTAGATGAAGAGGGTTTTCCAAAAAATGTTATCTTCGTAAAGGACAAAGGAAAATAGGTCATGTGACCGTATCCGGCGGACACAAAGTATGTATTTCCTATCTTCATCATCATCTGAGGCATTACAGCCGCGGGTGGGCCTTAGCCTGGTCAAGCAGGTCTCTCCAGTCCGATCTATTTGTGGCCTTCCTTCTCCAACTTTTCACTCCTAGGGTCCTGATGTCCTGGTATACGCCGTTTAACCATCTGAGCTTGGGCTTGCCTCTACCTCTGCTGCCCTCCGGTCGGCCATCTATAAAAAGGCGTTTGGGTACTCTGGCCTCGTCCATTCTAATCACGTGTCCTGCCCATCGCAGGCGTCCGATTTTTATGGTCTTAATGACGTTAGGCTCATTGTACATTTGATATAGCTCATGATTATAACGCGTTCTCCATCTCTCATCCTCCATCACAGCTCCGAAAATGCGTCTTAGGATTTTGCGCTCAAATACCAACAAGGAATTTTCGTCTTTTTTGCTCAGCACCCAGCATTCAGAACCGTAGGTGAGTATGGGCCTTAGTAAGGTTTTGTACAAACGAAGTTTTATGCTCCTGGAAAGAAGTTTCGAACGATCTTAGCAGGCCGAAGTAGCACTTGTTAGCGGCCATTATTCTCCTGCTAATTTCTGAAGATGCCTCGTTGGTATCGGTTACTAAGGATCCCAGGTACACGAATTCGTTGACCCTAGCGAAGGTATTTCCTATCTAGTTATGTATTAAAAAAGTTACAGAAAATCTTTTCGTAATAAGACGATGGACTTATATGTATAAGCACATGGTTATAGGAGTTGATGTCCATTTCTGTACTCCGTCCAAGAAGTTAAGTCCAATTTTCGTTAAACATAATTTTCCGAATTCAATTATGATTCGCTTGAATATTTATTTATAATATTCTGGTATAAATTGATGAAATTACCTCTCAATACACGAGTTAATCCAATCCCCCCGAATCGTAACCTCTTCAGCGTTCACAAAACAAAATAATCAATTTATTGAGGTACACGTCTGATAGCACTGAGCGCAGGTTGGGCGTTTATTTATCGTAGAGCAAGGCGAATGAGAGCCGTCAATCCCTCGGTAGAGACCCTCGGGAGAACGGAGTGGAAAGGTAAGTAATACAGAAGATTATTATGAAGCATCTAAGTGAGGAAAGTCGCTATTTAATTATTTGTAAGTAAAATTAAACCTTCATTAGATATTTTCTTCCAATCAGATAAAATTGAATACCTACCTACCTTAACTGTTTAAACAATTAAGTACCTAAGTAGGTATTTAAATGTCATTTAGTTTCCATTCCATTTTGTAACAAATCAAGTGTTTTAATTTAAACACCAATACCGAGACTGAAAGCATGATTTAACTTATAGACTAACAAAATAAAAAAAATCTTTTCTTATAAAAAAGGGTGATTTATAAATTATCTCAACGTGAATAGTGAAGCCGCCTGTGTTATAAACTCGATACCTATTATGTTACAACTAATTAGAAGACAAAAATACATGTGTCTATAAATCATCAGGAACAATGACGAAACATCTGTATCCCAAGCAGCCAATATATTTTCAATAATTCTCCATTTCCCAATCCAGCACGCGCCCACGTGAAGTATTGTTGATTGCGCAACCTGCCCTAATCAAATTTATGTTTGTTCACCCCCCTCCCCCTCCCTGAATTACTCCATTTGCACTTCAAGCCAGGTTCTTGCCTGCCGGCCATTTTTGTCTGATTGAGGTACCGCTACCTCGGAGATTCCGCGTGTTGATTGTCGGTAATACAAACTGAAGGATGTTTGCAGCTATTCGGAGGAAATTGAAGAGAAAATATACTGGTGAAGGCGATCTTGCTTACGGGGGTGGCTCGAATCGAGTTAAATTGTTTATGATTATTTTTCTTGTCTACACTACGCGTCTTTTACAAAATAAATAGCGACCAGTAGTTAAGTGGAGCTGGAAGGTGTACCTACAGTGAGCAGCGGAATGTCATGGAAAAATTATGAATTAATTAATTGATAAATTCGCCATGCACTTTTGCAGCTCACTATACATCTCCATGTAGTTGTAAGCTACTGATGATGTGCAAGTAGCGGAAACTCTCCAGTAAAAATTAAATGTTCTTAGAAATTTCTTAAAAGTTTCACAAGAAATTTAAAATGAAATGGAAAGTTTCAATCTCTATACAAAAATGAAGAAAGTTTCAGAATTTTTTCTATATACAAAATTCCGCAATTTTGGTCGGCTGTTAGTCCGTTTTACACTATCCGATCCGATACGGGATGTCGGAAGGATTTCAATAGAAAAAATCCATCAAAATGGCACATGTAATGTATGGGATATCGGTCCTACATCCGATATCGGATCGGATAATGTGAAAACGCACTTAGTTGTAGCTGTTAGTTTTTGCGTTCTTAGCCCCTCAAGAAACTTCAATCTTTTGATCTCCTTTTCTTTTTGATAGTTGCTACCGCGCCGCGTAGGTACTCGTAGGGCTGCCTCTGAACAGTCACGTTCCGATGAAGGATTGCAGAGCCTTTACATCAGACAACACGCACAAAACGTCCACTCCCCATACAAATACAACAGCACTTACGCTCTTTTTACACGAGAAGGTGTATTGTATGGTATCGATACGTTTGATTGATCGTCCTAATGACTGCCTACTTCATGAATAACTGGGATTTGATTGTCATTCTTTATGTGAGTAAACACGGCAACTCTACGTGAAAAATTTGAAGTTATTCTTTTAGTTTAGAAAAATCCAAGTTTTCTATGTAAATATGTCTATCTCTCGAATTGTTGTATCTACATTAAAAATCTAACACTTGTTCATACACCAGCCGTGAAACCCTATCAGCAGGTTTGTGTCGACACTCGATTCATTGATACATTTTACATTTAATTTGTTGTGATAAGTACATAGGATAAAATAAAATTATCTAAAAATTAAAAATTAACAATATTAGCGGGTAAAAATGAAATGATTTTTTTTTGTTATTATCTAATTGTTTTTTTTTTTTATTAATGTCATGTTATTACAGACTATTTCTTTAAGTGAGAACGTCATCTTGGTAGGTATGTATGGTTATAGGATACTAATAGCCAGTTTCAATCTGTTGATCAATTCAATTTGTAACAGTAGCTTTACTTAAGATAAGATGTGGATTGCATATGTCAGTGTCAAAAAAAACATTCAGTCGAATTGAGAACCTCCTCCTTTTTTGAAGTCGGTTAAAAAGAGACGTTTCTTTCTATAAATAAAAACGTATTTTTTGACAATTAATAGGTTCATGTGTCACCTACTAGACCAATACTACTGTAGGTATATGCATATCACTAGTCTAATAGATGTAAATGATTGCAACTCCGTCATCAAACGGCTGCGGTGGATACCAACGAGGTCCGTTACATATGGATGAGAAAACTTTGATTGGCGCAGGATTAAAGCCATCCATCGTCGACAATATCCATTTACTATGATTAAGCTTTATTACAACGTCATAAGACTTACGAATCGTCGTTAGTTGCTGTTTGTGCGTTACCTTCCTTGTGTGGAGCGGTAACTTCGCTATTTAAATCAACGACTCTTGTACAGTCAGCTGCAAAATTGCATAGAGATATTATGAATGAATTCACTGATAAATTCACCATGCACTTTTGCGACTCACTGTACGTGTGTCGATTCAATCGGACCCTCGATAGAATCTCAAATGATTGATAGTTGTTCACCAAATGAAGGAAACATATTATACTTATGATTCGCTTTCATGTGTACAACGTATTAGATATTTACCCATACCCTGCAATGCAATGAAAGTGTCAGCGTTTTCATTAAAACGCAAAATGAGCGTATTAAAAAATATCGGATTATTTGATTGACATGGATATTCACCATGCGGATTCAAAACACGTGTGATATCTACACTTGATGAAATAAACAAGCGGATGGTAAACATTGTAAAGGTATTGACAGACGGACCAGTAGGTACCAAACATTAGGTCGCTCGTTAGCAAGTAGCGGAGTAGGTACTCCAGTAACGTAATTACTGCTTCCAATCAAACTCGGCGAGTGCAACTTTTGGAGACCGGCGTGTGCGAAATTTGAGAGGACTCAACCACGGCTGTCGCACAAATGGAATATAAATATAACTCGTATAAAGCCAGTCTTTGGACATGAAATAACCGTTTTTTAAATGTAAGTTTAGTTCCAATTAGGTTGCATGAACCTCTAGTTACTGCAATGCGACTACAATATATTTCCCTTACCTATCGATAAACATAATTTTTTTGTCGTCTATTTATAAATTAACAATTTTGTTTATTTCAGTACCATAATTGATAATAGCGTGACACTTATTGAAAGATCACACTTCCCCTTATTGCACACTTACCCATATTGGGGCATTTTCAGAATTCGGGACCTACAATTAGCGAAAGTTGTTAACAAAGATTAACTCGCTGTCAATTTTGTGACAACAATTAAGTATAAAATCTGTCTAAAAATTAACTTTTTCACGTTCTGAATGTGTTATTGCTTAAAGTTTATGTAAATAACACAAAAACAATATTTTTTCAAATATCAAAAATATCAAATATCTTTATTTTGCATAAAATATGGTATACAAGGTGGACTTAATATAATTTAGGACATGCATATTTCACCAGCAGCTGGCATGCAAAAAACACAAACAAATTTCATGCTCAATTATCGTCACAAAACCAAATTCTGGAATTGGGTTCCAAATTCTGAAAATCTCCATTGACCTTACTACGTTTGCATGGGATTTCTGATAAGTTTGTGTGGCGTACGATCTTGGAGCCCGTCTTGACCAAATTGAAGCCCCGACTGCCCCCAATTAGTCAAATTGCGAGGTGACTTGTTCTTGTTGCCTTTGAGCAGGTCCGGCTACTCCTTCCCGCCTTCGGCCGCGGTCAGTTCTAACTAATTCAAGTACCTTACATTTGCTCAAAGTTCGAGTGTGCTTTAGTAATTTATTGTTAAAGGATTAAGACAACCGGTAGGTAGTTAAGTAATCAGGTTAATTTTTATAATATACAGCTTAAGAGTAAAGAAAAATGGCGCATAATAATTATAACCTGACTTAAGCACATAGTAGATGTAATAAACAACACCAAAAGAGAGTTTAAGTAAAGAAATACCGATGTACATATAATAAAGTATATAAAACTGTTTTTTTAAGTGAAACTTTAATGAGACTTCCAATCCAATCCCAACTGACAGCGTTAAATGTTTAACGCTCAGTGTTGCCGACTCGAATTTTGAAAAGGGACTCGCCGCACTATTTTTTTTAAATTTTGCACATAAAGATTTAAAAAAAAACTAGTCAAAAAGAATCAATAAGTACTTATTTACCAAACTATTAAGATTTATTGGAAATTGAGTAAAACAATTGGTTTTAAAGAGATATTATAAAACTTTATTAACTTCACAGTAAGTTACACAACTAGTACTTATCCGCCATCATGGATTCAACCAATACACAGATTAAAAACAGGGCGACAGTGCTGCCACCATAAATGAGTAAACTGGATTACATTGCAAGTCTACCAACACCCCCCCTCAATGTAATCCCTACATTTTCTATATCCTAACTATTAAAAAAAAATATCATCTATTGTTCATACAAACCACAGTTATTAGTAAACTTTGATAGCAAGTTTTTATTTAGCGCCTTGGTAAACATGTCAGCGGTTTGATCCTCTGTTTTTATGTATTTTAACAACAGTTTACCTTTCTTAATTAATTCCTTAATATAATGAAATCTTATATCTATATGTTTTAAGCGCTTCAGACAATCAGAGTTGGCTGCCATTATAGCACTCTGGCTATCGCTGAGCATGATAACCGGGCATACATTTTCAATTTTAAAATCATTTAACAAGTTTATAAGCCAACAAGCTTCGCTTGCAGCCATGCTAATGGCGACATATTCTGATTGCGTAGAAGATAGACTTACACTAGCCTGTTTCTTTGAACACCAATTAATTGTACAGTTTGCAAATTTAAAACAATAACCAGTGGTTGACTTCCTATCTTTTAAATCACCTCCCCAATTAGCATCACAGTACCCTATTAGCATATCATTATTGCACTTATATATTAAACAGTAGTCTAATGTGCCTTTTATATATCTTAAAACTCTTTTAAGAGCAGTTAACAACATATTATTTGCATGATTTTGATATCTGCTTAAGATTGAAATTGTTACACAAATATCTGGCCTAGTGCCGTTAGCTGCATAAGCCAAACTGCCTATAATTTTTCTACATTTATTTTCAATGTCTTTATTAGTCGCAGACTCATTATCATCAAAAATATTCGCATTAAAATTTGGATCCATTGGAGTTGACATTTCTTTACAATTTTGCATATCAAATCGTTGTAATACATTTTTTAGATACTCTTTTTGACTCAATTTTGTGACACCATTTTTCAGATCTTGTTCTACATGAATACCTAAAAAGTTAGATACTAATCCCAAGTCTTTCATTTTAAATTCCCTGTTAAGCATTGACTTAAGGTCACATATTTCAGATTTGTCATTTCCAAAAATTAACAAGTCATCTACATATAGTAAAACATAAGTTTTGGCATCACCACTACATTTTGTATACAGACAAGTATCACTTTGAGACCTTACAAAACCTTGTTTCATTATTACAGAATTGAATTTATCATTCCAATACTTTGGTGATTTTTTTAAACCATACAGGGATTTCTTTAATTTAACAATTTTATTATTACCACTATATGCACCCTCTGGTAATTCTAAATATATAGTTTCATCAATATTTCCATACAAGAATGCCCCTGTTACATCCATCTGATAAATAGGTAAGTTTAATTTGGTTGCTACAGATACAAACAATCTAAATGTTGACAGGTTAGCTACTGGTGCATAAATTTCACATAAATCTATATTGTCACTTTGCTCAAAGCCTCTGGCCACTAATCTAGCTTTGTATTGCTGTCCATTTTTAATTTTAAACACCCACTTGCTGCTTACAGTCTTTTCCGATACAGGTTTGTCACAAAATTCCCACGTATTATTCTCGTTCAATGTCTGCAGCTCCTTATCTATAGCCTGCTGCCACTTGCTTGCGTCAGTTCTCGCCATAGCTTCTCTGTATGTCCTTGGTTCATCTTCTACAAAGACATGATGGCAGTTGTAGAATGATGTTTGTTTTCTAACTCTGACAGGTCTTTTACGTTGTGGTACATGATCAGCACCTTCATCACTAGATGCTTCATCACTAGTGCATGGAACATACGTACTGCCATCACTCTCCAAAATCGCTGTAGATTCAGGGCTAGATGGAACCTGACCGGACGGCTCTTCACTCTTGCTGGACTGCAGTTGTTTCACATTCTTATTAGGTGACTTCTCATTCCGTGTCTCCTCAGGTATCTGCTTATTCTCATCTGCACTATCATAATCCAGTTGAACTATCTTCTCTTCTGTGGCTCTTGGTAAGAACACCACATCTCTCTTAGTTTCAACGCTGTTGTGTTCTTCAAAGTATACTCGATACCCTTTTACATCTTCACCGTAGCCGACCATTATGCCCTTTTCTCCTTTTGAATCCCACTTTCTTCGCTTTTCCTTTGGGACATGGACATAAACTGGAGTACCAAACACTTTTAAATTGCTTATGTCATAGTGTTTATTGGTCCATGTTTCATATGGGGTTTTTCCGACTTCATTGCTGTTACCAGTTCTATTTAAAACATACGCTGCGGTTTTGACAGCTTCTGCCCAGAGCTTCTTCGGCAAACCTTCCGCACACAACATTGTTCTGGCTGCTTCTGATAAGGTCCTTATTTCGCGTTCGGCCTTGCCATTTTGCTCAGCGGTGTATGGTACTGTTGTTTGATGTATTATACCACGTTTGGAAAACAAATCTTGCACCGCTTTATTTACAAACTCTAAGCCGTTGTCGGATCTAAAGTACAGCACTTTATTGTTGGTGGTATTCTCAGCTCTGTTTATGAAGTTCTCAATGCACTTCTTCACTTCATCCTTGCCTTTAACACAGTATACAGATCTGAAGTTTGAGTAGTCATCTTTCAGGATAACGAAATATCTGGAACCTCCCACAGACGGCACCTCCATTGGCCCGCATGTGTCTGCATGTATAAGTTCACAAGTCCTAGTTGTCTTGCTTTCACTAGTACTGAAGGGCAAACGGTGTATTTTACCCTCCAAACAGCTTTCGCACTTAACGTCCGTATTGTCTTTCACTAGGATATTATTGTTTTTAAGCACGGTCTTGACATGTTGCATGTTTTGGTGAACAAGTTTTTTATGCCAGTCCTCAAGGCTCGACTGTGACTGAGCCATGTTCGCCGCTCCGTGTTTGTAACGCACTTCCAACGTATACATATCTCCATTACGATACGCCACCGCACAGACTTTATTTTCTTTCACAATTTTACAAATCTTCTTATCAGTGATCATAACATAACCTCTATCCGTAAGGCATTTGACAGATAGTAAGTTTGTTTTTAATTCCGGTACAAACATCACGTTGTCTATGGTCGTGCTTATCCATTTGTCACCATTATAGACTTCCACCGCCATCTGTCCGTAGCCGTGCACACTACACAAACTACCGTTACCAACAGTGATAGATTTGTTCGATAACGATGGAGTATATGTTGTAAACAAGTCCCGATCACGGCACATATGATCACTACACCCTGTGTCCACAAGCCACTGTGCTTTTTGTAAATGTCCCGATGTACTCACAGTCACAAACGCGTTACTTTCTTTGTCTTTATTTTTCCTAAACCAACATTCACTTTTTAAATGTCCCTGCCTTTTACAATAATAACACTTTTTACCGTATTTATTGTCACTGTCCGAGTTATTATTGTTCCGCTTACTACGACACTCACTTTGAAAATGTCCCCGGAGGTTACACTTATAACATTTAGCATCTTTCTTTTCGACTTTCTTCGCAACAAAGGCCGATGACGATGACTGCGACGGCTCGCCTTGTTTGTTTTTCAGCCGCTCTTCTTCCATCAATAATCTAGCCACTAGATTATCATAAGTTTGTTTATCATCTGGTGCCGATTCCCACGCAGATACAAAATGCTTGTAGCAATCTGGAAGTGACATCAGTACTTTTGTTATGACGAATTTCTCAGAAATATCTTCACCCATCTGCTTTAGCTGATTTTTCATCTCCTCAATCTTGGATAAAAATGTAGACATTTCTGTTCCCTCTTCGTACTTATACTGAAAAAATCGCTGTTGCACGATGTGGATGCTCGTTTCAGATTTTTGTTCGTAGACACTAGCTAACTTTTTCCACATTTGCGCGGAGGTGGTACAAGTTATGATGTGCATCATTGCATTTTCTGACATTCTCGTAACAAGCCATGTTTGTGCTTTCGCGTCTAGTTTTTCCCATTTTGGTATTTCAGTTGCAACTTCTGGCTTCACTTTTGTACCTTGTACCACTTCTAGAAGGTCATGGCTGCGCAACAGGATCATAGATTGGAATTTCCATACATTCCAATTGGAAATTCCTTCCAACTTTATGTGAGTCCCGAACTTAGGATTATCTTCCATTGTGTTTTGTTTCCTGCCTGTTCGTCCCGTCCTTGCGATGCAGTGCAAGTATTTTTACTTCCCGCCGACTTAACCTCAAACGCGCGCAACGTGCCGCGCCGACATCGACAGTGATTTTCTTCGACGAAACAGTGATCCGTCCCAATGTTTTACTTTATTCTATAGGATTATGTGCCTGGACCCATAACCTATTGGAAATTGAGTAAAACAATTGGTTTTAAAGAGATATTATAAATTAACTTCACAGTAAGTTACACAACTAGTACTTTATTAACTTCACAGTAAGTTACACAGGGCGACTAGTACTTATCCGCCATCATGGATTCAACCAATACACAGATTAAAAACAGGGCGACAGTGCTGCCACCATAAATGAGTAAACTGGATTACATTGCAAGTCTACCAACATATGACTGAAGTTTTATGCACATTTACCGTCACAAAATACTTCATCAATTTCTGCAAATTTTTCGTACAATTCATGCTAACTTAAACATATTTTCCATCAGCTATATTATTTAAATAAAAAAACTGAATGGACTCTCAATTGATTTACCATCTCTCGATTCCAAATAACTTTACACACCTGCGTAACAAGATTGTTCGAGAAAATTACCAATCGCTTCGGCATCGAAGATCGAAGTAAGTGTATTTAGAGGGGCCCAATATTGGACGAGGGCAATAAAATCATATCGGTACCCTCACTGACATGTTATAAGCCTTATTGCACGGGCTTAGGGTTTCACAATAGGCAGGTTCGGAGTCTTTGTGAGTGCCCCGCGGCATACCTCTGACGTGCTTCTCATAACTCGTGAGGGAAAATTCCTTTCTTTATGATCGTAAGATTTCCAATACGAAAAACATTGAGGGGCGCGGCTGAGATGGTTTAATGAGGGCTTTATTTTGCTGGTTTTGTAGGTAGGTATCGTACTCTGAAATTAACTAAGAGAAAACAGTGCATTTCAGTTTGATACTATAGATGTAGCGCGAAAAGCTTTTCCTTCGTATTTTTATGGAAATCTCCGAAAGTGTTATGCTATTTTTGTCAGTCTCAGCACAATGCCTACTGTCATTGTCAAACTAGCTACATAGCATGAGAAATACGTATTTTCGTAAAATACAAAGAAGAAGCTTTTTGCACTACATAGTTACACAAATCTGTAGTGCTTTTGTCAAACTTGATGGCTACAGCAGTTTCGAGGCAATTAGCTGTATGGCCTGTATGGCGATTTAAATACCACCACCGTAATACCACGTAGGTATACCTACCTACTAAGTCATTAAAAGACAAAGAAAGTTAGTTTAGACGGACAAACTGCCTAATCAAAATCCTTGTTTATCCTTCGTTAACTTAAACGAAGAAGGTTAAATTCAGTTTTTTTTTCTAAATCATGGTGGGTAACTCGTGTAGCAGAAGTGGTAAAGAAAGCCGCCTGGGGACTAACAGCTTATGATTTATCTTCACCCCCGATGAAGTCCCCACCTACCACACGTTTCATAATAAACGCGGTTTTTCCTCACAGCGCAGCTGAAAACAGGACAGACACTGCAATGGATTAAACCGTATATTTCTGTCAAAAGTACCACATGTAATAAAAGTGTCTACTTGACCCGGATATAGATCGTAGGTAATTACATTTTTGATTTTTGTTTAGCTCCCGATACAAATCAAAGAGGTAATCACGGTCTATATTAGTCTAATCTAATACCTAGTTTGGAAAAGTGGGGCCATCATTTTCGCTACAACACGATTGTATGTTTTTTTTTAATTTATTATTCACAACAACATGTACACTTTTACAAATTTTATATATCTCGCCAAACTATGACGTTTGATTGCGAGTTAGCGCTCATTTTTATGCTTATAACTTAACCTATTTACTTAATTCTAACAACTTGTTAATAGTTTTACTTCATTTAAACAAACATTTAAGCATGCTCAAAACGTACTTATTGCAGGATTCATCTATCTAACTTACAGACTATGACTTAACACTGAGGAAAAAACTTTTTAATCTAGATTTGATTACCCCTTTGCTCACTTTTGGAGTTTGCCTTAGTATATTGATTTTATTAAACACTCTGGGTACTATATATTTCGCGGTTCTTTTGCCATAATAATTTCTCGTTTTTCGTTGTATTAATTTTTGCTCTCTTACACTTCTAGTATTATACCTATTGCTAATTTTTATTTTATTATCATCACTATAATAATATTCTATTTCACTATAATAATATCACTATAATAATATTTCATGTTGGCACTACCCGTTTCATTGTTTCTGGTAATTTGTTTCCTGCTACCCAAAGGTTGTCTGGTAGAGATCGCTTTTAAGCGATAAGACCGCCTGTTGTTACCTAGTTTTAATCGTTTTATTAATGTAATCTCCTTTTAATAAGTGGTGCACAATAAAGTATATATTATTATTATTATTCTCTTTATTTCTTTCAAATCTTAGGCTAGGCTGTTTATAATATGAATATAAAAATAAAATACAAAACCACTTACAAAACAATATAAAACACATATAAACACATTATAAAAAACCTAACCTAGGGTGCCGCCAGCAGCGGGGCAGGGCCCAAGCTGCCGGTGGTTAGGGCTGCAGAGAGAGGAACCGTCGAACTATCCGCGCTGTGTCCAAGATCACCGCCTTCTGCATCTGGCCCTTGATCCAGCCACCTAGCGAGAGTCTCTTAAGATGTTGGTCGAGACTCTTCGCTATGAGACCGTTCGCTGAAACGACTATCGGAACAATGATCGTTGATTCAACATCCCACATGGCGGTTATCTCGTGAGCCAAGTCTAGGTACTTACTGGACTTGTCCTTCTCGGCTTTCACGAGATTCTTATTATTATTATTATTTCCTTTATTTATTTTGCTTCTTAGGTTAAGCTTTTTATAATATGGATATAAAAGTAAAATACAAAAACACATACAAAACAATATAAAAAAAAAAAAAAAATATTATTATTATTATTCTAATCCTATTAAGTACTCAACTTTTTTATCTACAGGTACGATTTTACATAAAGGGAATAACTTATCATAATCTTTTTTGCACTTTTCCTTAACTTTTTTTGTGACGAGGTACTTTATTAATCTAGTTTGTAGTCTTTTTATATCACTGATATAAGTTGTAAATGTTCGGCCGTAAACAATGAGACCGTAGCTAATTAGGGAGTCGGCAAGTGCGTAATATATAACCCTTAAAGTGGTTTTGTTTAGTGAGCTATGTAATTGATAAAACTGATGTAGGGAATCAACTGGCCTCTGAGTCAAATATCGTTTTTTTATCATCATTTACCTACGTTTTTAAAACATCTGTCCCGCCGGCTACGCTTGTCCGGCGAAGCAATCAGCGTCACGGCGCGGGTTTTAATCCTCGCGCTGCGCACTCCTCGCTCGCGCGGCCCTCGCCGTCGGCCTCGCAACTTTTTAATTCGGCCGCGGACGCTGACGGATTAAAAGATTATGAATGCCGCGACACTTGCCTGGATACTGCTTTATTCGGGATGTCTGCGAAGGTAAATAACGTGGGCGATACTGAGAGTTTCTGGATTCAGCATATGCAGTTTTAAATTATTATTTTGTAAAGAAGTTATAGACCCAGAGCCCAGGCCCGCCAGACCTTCCTCAAATTCTCAAGGATGAAACTTTGGGACAATGTAGAGTTCATATCGGCGGTTAATGTGTGCATATTTTCTAGTTCGGCCCATCGGCCAATTTTTTGCTATCAAGTGATGAAGGTGAAAAAAAAAGTGCTTACTTTCCTTAAATTCTCAAGGCTGATTTTTATATATGTGTTAGAGCACGTTGTTAGAAATTGGTTATCATCAATGCCAGACCGTTTCCGCCGGCCATAACTTTTACCAGACGCGACAAAGTTGGCAAAAAACGACTCTAACTTACCTCATTTTCTCAAGCCTGATTTTGATATATGATACGCAGGGACCTGTAACTAGACCGTTTGTAAGCAGCCAGACCAATCGGATGGACCCAACCATCCGCCAGACCGACTTAAAGTTTCGATATGAGAAAATAAATTAAAATAGAATTGAAATATTCCGGGTCTATAAAAGCTAAAAACTTGAATTTTCTACATTAAGCTACGTGTATATTGTATACTTGACGTAATAAGCGACTTTCAAAAATTTTACTTCTAAGGAAATAAAAAAATGAAAGTTTATATGTGGTGCAAGATTAATTAGATTTTCCACTTCATTTTAACTGAACTTATATAAATGCTTAAATAACTTTTGTAGTATGCGAGGGATTTGACATTATATGCAAGTTATGCAACATACACATAGTGCCTTTATACATAGTGTGAGGTTCCTCGCCCACAAATTAAAAAGGATCGATCTTAAAACTAATTTTAAACCACCTTGTTCGACGACCGAAAAAAAAGTTTAATTTACTTTTCTTCTTTAAATTTATAATAAAATACACATGTACTTACGCAGTGTAAATAAAATTCATAGCTTAAAATTAATCTTGCACCACATATAAACTTTAATTTTTTTATTTACTTAGAAGTAAAATTTTTGAAAGTCGCTTATTACGTCAAGTATACAATATACACGTAGCTTAATGTAGAAAATTCAAGTTTTTAGCTTTTATAGACCCGGAATATTTCAATTCTACTAATGCTCATATCGAAACTTTAAGTCGGTCTGGCGGATGGTTGGGTCCATCCGATTGGTCTGGCTGCTTACAAACGGTCTGGTTACAGGTCCCTGCGTATCATATACCAAAATCAGGCTTGAGAAAATGAGGTAAGTTAGAGTCGTTTTTTGCCAACTTTGTCGCGTCTGGTAAAAGTTATATTTATAATAAAATACACATGTACTTACGCAGAGTAAATAAAATTCATAGCTTAAAATTAATCTTGCACCACATATAAACTTTCATTTTTTTATTTCCTTAGAAGTAAAATTTTTGAAAGTCGCATATTACGTCAAGTATACAATATACACGTAGCTTAATATAGAAAATTCAAGTTTTTAGATTTTATAGACCCGGAATATTTCAATTCTACTAATGCTCATATCGAAACTTTAAGTCGGTCTGGCGGATGGTTGGGTCCATCCGATTGGTCTGGCTGCTTACAAACGGTCTGGTTACAGGTCCCTGCGTATCATATACTAAAATCAGGCTTGAGAAAATGAGGTAAGTTAGAGTCGTTTTTTGCCAACTTTGTCGCGTCTGGTAAAATTTATATTTATAATAAAATACACATGTACTTACGCAGTGTAAATAAAATTCATAGCTTAAAATTAATCTTGCACCACATATAAACTTTAATTTTTTTATTTACTTAGAAGTAAAATTTTTGAAAGTCGCTTATTACGTCAAGTATACAATATACACGTAGCTTAATGTAGAAAATTCAAGTTTTTAGCTTTTATAGACCCGGAATATTTCAATTCTACTAATGCTCATATCGAAACTTTAAGTCGGTCTGGCGGATGGTTGGGTCCATCCGATTGGTCTGGCTGCTTACAAACGGTCTAGTTACAGGTCCCTGCGTATCATATATCAAAATCAGGCTTGAGAAAATGAGGTAAGTTAGAGTCGTTTTTTGCCAACTTTGTCGCGTCTGGTAAAAGTTGTGGCCGGCGGAAACGGTCTGGCATTGATGATAACCAATTTCTAACAACGTGCTCTAACACATATATAAAAATCAGCCTTGAGAATTTAAGGAAAGTAAGCACTTTTTTTTTCCACCTTCATCACTTGATAGCAAAAAATTGGCCGATGGGCCGAACTAGAAAATATGCACACATTAAACGCCGATGTGAACTCTACATTGTCCCAAAGTTTCATCCTTGAGAATTTGAGGAAGGTCTGGCGGGCCTGGGCTCTTGATCTATTAGAGAATAACTAACCATTCTTAGTGGTAAGTGTTGTATTGTGTGTTTAAAAAGGTACACTTTGATGTACTGATCAAAATCAAAAAATATCAAAATAATTTATTCAGCAAATAGGCCACAGGGGCACTTTTACACGTCACATGTACATAGGTATTTAAAAAAATATTTAAAATTGAGTTGAAATTACAATTGATACTATTATATACTAATTCTAAGTTCTAACTAAAGTTAACTCTATACAATTAATTAGAGATGTAGAAGGTCTCTAAATGTCGAATTACAACCAAGAACTACACTAAATTTTAATATAAAAAGTACAAATACAAAAAAAAAAAAAAAAAAAAAGTCTAAAATTACTTTAGAGGTGCAAATGACTCTAAATGTCACAACTAAAAATAAAATGTATATCTACTTAATCTAATTCTCCTTAGAGATGTATATGGTCTCCATGAGTCAAAATCATATATTTAAAATATTCACTAAAAGAAAGGAAACAAACGACAACCGAACAAAGTGTCCTAATTTAATAAAAATTAGAATTAAAGTTACTAAGTTATAACAGCCCCAGTAAGCTTAAACAGACCGGTCTTCACAGACGGCACCCGTTCACGAGTATGACGCATATCTCAGCCATCGCCTCCCTCAACCTTTATTCGGGAAGGTGGCGACCCGATCAACGACGCCACCGCAGCAAAGACTTTTAAGTGTGCATGACATGTTTAAGCTGCCAGGCTAAATTAAATATTCAAATAATAAAACATAGCTGTAAGACACTATATTCTGTGCTCGTATGTTACAAAGGAAGGAAATATAGATTTATACAATAAAATTAAAGTAAGATAAACATTAAACACATAATCTTGGAGATGTATAAGGTCTCCAAGTGTCCACAACTAAACTTAAATAAAAACAATATAATCAGACGAGAATATGTTCTCATACGTCAATTGAACACTAGTATGCTTAATTACACAATGCAGAGAAAATGAAAAAATATATACGACTTCATTCATCTATTGACAAGCAACCACCTTAAAGGCATCCCTATCATCTATAAAATCCTTCACAGTGTAGTACGCCTTACATAACAACAAACGCTTAATGCGTGCCTTAAATTTGTCAAATGGCAAATCCACTATATCGGTTGGTACTTTGTTATAAAAACGTGTACAGTTCCCGACGAAAGACGTACCAACCTTACGGAGACGGTGGGCGGTCACAGCAAGTTTATGTTTGTTCCTTGTGTTATAGTTATGGATGTCACTGTTAAGCTTGAATTCGTGGATATTCTTCCGAACATACATAATATTTTCGTATATGTATTGAGAGGCAACGGTAAGGATGTTCACCTCTTTGAATTTTTCTCTTAAAGATGCTCGACCGCCCAATCCGTAGATTGAACGGACAGCTCGTTTTTGCAGCACAAAAATAGCCTGAATGTCTGCAGCTTTTCCCCATAACAGGATCCCATATGACATAACACTGTGGAAGTAGCTAAAGTATACCAGCCTGGCCGTCTCTACGTTTGTTAGTTGTCTGATTCGCCTTACTGCGTAAGCTGCAGAACTAAGTTTGCCAGCTAAAGTGGCTATATGTGCATGCCATTGCAGTTTTGAATCCAAAGTGACTCCAAGGAAAACCGTTCGATCTTCAAATTCCAGCGTTTCACCTTTCATTTGGATCTTACTGTTATTTACCTGCTTAACGTTCGGAAGCGCAAATCTGATGCACTTGGTTTTCTTGGCGTTTAGAAGTAAGTTATTCGCCGTAAACCAGTCTGTTATGCTAGACAGTGCATCGTTGATGTTATCGAAGCTGCTTTCCTTTCTGTCAACTTTGAATATAAGAGAAGTGTCGTCAGCAAATAACACTATATCATGTTTATCTTGCACTAGTTTCGGTAGATCATTAATGTATACTAAGAACAGGAAGGGACCGAGAATTGAACCTTGAGGCACTCCAAGTGCTACCGGTGAACGTGCTGAGGAATGACGGTGCGGTTTCAGAGGAATTTCCTCCTGCGAATGCTCCGGCTGTGGAATGAGGCTGCCGAGGTATTCCCGATGAACTACGGTATGGTGTTCTTCAAAAAAAGAATGTACAAGTTTCTAATGGGTCGGCAACGCGCATGTGACACCCCTTGAGTTGCAGGCGTCCATAAGTTGCAGTGACCGCTTTACATCAGGAGGGCCGTATACCTGTTTGCCACCGATGTGGTAAAAAAAAAATTAGGTATCAGTTGCTGACATCTTTTAGACTATGTTTTTTTCTGTGTTTTTTCAACAGAAATTTGCTACATGAGTTTAATACCCACCAATCAGCTTAGTTGAACCCGTTCCCAATATTCACAACGCTGCCGTGTTATGTGTGGGTGGATATCAAACACAAATAAGACACTCTTATAGTGCATAGAAACTATGATATCTTCAAAATTATCAATTTTCCAGTGTAAAATAATTCCTAAACCCATTTTCAGGTTATGGATCACGAACCGAAAATCTTATTTGAAAAAAGCACTTAGCTCCGTCCAGTCCCTAATCCTGCAGCGATGATGGCACACGTCGTGGTCGTGGGAGCCAGCAGTTGGCATCGGAATGGCAGGATTATCAGCTGACCGTGATTTTAACCAAATTGGATGAAACGCATAAATATAGTCATGGATGTGTGCTGTATGTAGCTATGTGCGCGTAAAGAGAGTGGTCAGATTGTTTGATGTTTATTGCTAGCCACAATTCGACTGCCCACATTTTTGACTCTATTAAGTTGTGTTTTGTTAGAATTGTATGTTGAATAAATATAGCACTTGTAATCTATCCAAGGTCAATCAGGTAACTAAAATTAGAGCCCCCTTATATTTTAAAGTTACTTATTTAAAATTGAATTTGAAATTTTGAACTACCTACATATTAACCATTCTTTGCACCTGCCTGTGTATTATGTAATTGAGAAGTAATAGCAATTGACCAGAACTTCATGATTATTGAGCCAATTTGGATTCTGGATAAACTGGATAATTCATAGGGTAAGTAAAGTCGTTACCTAAGGTACTGCACGACTATAATTTTATAGGTCGGTAGATGGCGGTACCTACTTTATGAACCAAAAACTTAAATTATATCGTCAATTTTGTTGTGTTACGACGACTCACAGTCACGCAAGCGACACGTGAAAAACATCCCATCTTCCAGTTATTCAGAAAACGTTGTGCCAAATCAGGCGCATGAGTAACGCACACAACTAAAAGAAGGAAAAAGATAGCAAATAAAACAATGAACCAGTTCAATCCAGTTCGCAGTCTGGGAACCTGCGGTTTAGGCGTTTAGACTCAAGATGATTCTTTTCGGTGAGTCAAGATGTGTTCCTAATAACATGAATACATAAGTTATACCTACTTATTGATAGCCTACTGGCTACAGATTTCAAGATCAGGAAACGTGTCAAACGAAGGCAGTCAAAACGTCTAAATAGTGTCATAGATTAAATAATATATAGGAAGATACCATTACCTTCCCATACATTAAAATGCGACCGCCTACGAACGCGCATCTTTGCACCACACATAAATGGCGCCACAAAAATGCCTTGCTGCCATCGATTACTTGTAAATTGGCGTCAAGTGTCACTTTCGAGACATAAATCTATGTCAAAAGTGACACTTAACGCCATCTACAAGTATAATAGAAAGCTACAAGACATTCTTTTTGTGGCGCCATCTATGTGTCAATCTTTGTATCTGAGACTGAGTTAGCTCTTAGGCGTAGGTACTGTTAATTCCCTTGCCCTCAAAATGAAGAAGGGAAAAAGCTTTCACTGCAGCACGTTTCACCTCAGCCGAGGTCTCGAGTCGACCTCTCCACATGCCCATTGTCGACACGATTTGTGTCAATGTCAAATGTAAGCGAGTAGATTCCCAATGAGTAGGTATTATTGTCCCGGATCTGTAAGTTCATATTTTTGACACATTTGTTTTGAAGGGGTGCGTATCGATCAATATAACTTTTTTTGATATATTTTTGGTCGTTATAACGATTATCTGATATAATTATTAAATCATATAACAACAAAAAACATACTAACAAATTGTATAATTGTTATTTAATATAATGATCATTTTTTCGAATAACATTTATTATAACATACTTTGAGTATAATGCTTATTTCCGATAATAAATAAATTGTATAACACAAATTCTTTCTAAAGCACAGTTAGAATAAAAAAATTGTACAATGAATTAGATCCATCATTTACCAGAAAAGTAGATTAGGTTAGAATTGTGACCCCTACACACAACGCGCTGCTACCAGAAAAATAGGTTAGGTTAGGTTAGAACTGTGACCCTTAAACGTATGTACTGCTATCAGAAAAGTAGGTTAGGTTAGGTTAGAACTGTGATCCCCTCAAAGAAGAATAAAATTAATTCATGAAATGTTTTATACTGTTTGGTAGTTATATTATACTAGTCGTATATAAATAGATAATTATACCATATAACAGTTATTATAAATAAGTGTTATACTAAATAATGGTTATACAAAATAAAATTAGATATTTTGTGGTTATACCAAATGCTAATTATGTCAAATGAGTGATTATATCCTATAAATATATACCAAATGTTGTTATTTCAAATGTTACTATACCAAAAAAAGTTATACCAATCATTACACACCCGTTTTGAAGCAAGTTGCGATGTGGCTAAGACGTATCGTATCGTTTGCCAAATCTAACGATTAATTTCGAATTGGTTGAATCAACTAGGCCCTATGTTACAAGGAGGCGCTTAAACAAATATACGATTTCTATCAACTTACTGAAATGTAATTTGAATCGAAATGACAGACTCTGCCACAGCACTAGTTTGAAAATAAAAATGAATTATAAATGACATAATAAATAAATCCTGCGTGATAAATTAATATCGTAAAATACTAACTAACGAACATCCGCAAAAATGTAACATGTGTTAGATTATGTTTAAAGTAAGCGAAATATTGTTTTTAAGTACTTGATTTTTTAAAATATTATTACAGGATTTTATTTAAAACTTCATTAGGTTGCGCGAGTTTACGTTTTGTGGACGCTGTCATGTGTCAAAAAGAGGTTCTTACAGCTCTGGGACAATAGCCCATTTAAAACACACTAATACTGAACTAATGGTGACAATAACGATCAATTCATAACTTTACTCAAGATATTTTACATTTAAGACGGAGTAATATTATGATTTATAAGTTTTGAATCGTGTGTTTTCGATTTGGTTCATTATACCTACTCGTACCTAACTGTTACATAGTCTTAAGTAAAAAGACAATTGAATTTATTTCGTTTTTAAATATTTTTTGGTACATATTTAGGAATAATTTGTATTTTTTAACAACGTGTTTGTAAGTAGGTACTTCTTTAACACCACGAAGAAATATTGTAAAAAAAATATAGCTCAACGAGAACTAACTGCCATCATTAAGATTTATTCAGATTTGTGAAGTGTGGACGCAGCCTAATTTTTGTCTCACTAGTTATTACGACAAGTATAAGGACAAAGGTAGCCACTAAACGATTTATGTGAATTAATCGTTAAATAATAGAATGTTTCAGCCTTCTGCGAAATAAATCAAAAACAGTACTAATAGTGGAAAACCACAATAAAATTATAGTTTGCAACCCACAGACCTTGACTAACATTCCGAAATGTATTTTCTGATATATAAAATAATTATATGTACGAGGAAACTAAAATAGTGCGTATTGATTTAGCTATGTGATGATTACTGACTATGGAAATGTTTACAAATCACAATATTTTTAAAACAAATGTTAACATATTTGGCTAGCTAGAGCTAGGTGAGTATCTAAAGATCTAAACTAATGGTACCTACTCTTCCATAGGCCGTTATAAAATGATGTAAGTATAACATCGCGTGACAAAGACAACACGATTTTCATTTATCGATCAGCCAGACGTATCAAGGTGGTGTCAAAACAAAAACATAATGCTAATAAAATTTATGTATATGACGGAGGGCCACCGGCTGGCGGCGGCGCCTGTTCGGGATGGATGGCCAAAGGATGAGCGGCATGGGCGCGTGGGGTGGTTCTTCGTGTATTGCTTACCTCACAGCTACACTCGCATGCTACCATTTCATGAAATAAACTCTGGACCACGTTAACCATTCCTAATCTAACCTCTATTTATTACTCAGTGCCAAAAATCAATAAGGATTGCTCTAATAAAGACGGATTGCTCAGAAATAAGAAACAACATGAAAACGGTTAAGACTTTATTTTCAAATAAGCTACACCGGTTCTAACCCTACGCCACTTTCCCGGGAAGAATTCAGTCCCCTCTTAATTTTCAGAAGGGTATCCCATTTGGGACCGGCAAGAAACCCGGAGGGTCATGTCTTTTCAAGTCATATTACAATATCTTGGTTATTACAAAAGTAGACTTCTTATTTAATCACAATAACACTTGAGATAGAACACTTACTTAGTTAAACGGTTAAAGAGCGATAAGAGTGTCATACTTTCTAGCGGTGATATGGTATCGTATGGAATCCAAAGCTACATCAAAAAATTGTACGAAAATTGTTCTAAATTGTACGCTAATTTTAAAAAAATGTACTAAACGCATTTACAAGAAAACAATGATCAATATGTCACCGCTAGAGAGCATACTTTCTGGCGGGCGCTATCTATTTCACTATGTAACAGTCCAGTTTTCAGCTTTTTTATGAATCAGAAAAAATGTACGAGAATTGTACTAAGCTGTCCGATACTTTAAAAAAAATAACTACCTACGCGTATTTACAAGAAAACAATGATTTATTTGTCACCGCTAGGAAGCAAACTTTCTGGCGGGCGCTATCTATTTCACTGTGTAACAGTCCAGTTTTCAGCTTTTTTATGAATCAGAAAAAATGTACGAGAATTGTACTAAACTGACCTATACTTAAAAAAAATAACTACACGTATTTACAAGAAAACAGTGATGTATATGTCACCGCTAGGAAGCATACTTTCTGGCGGGCGCTATCTATTTCACTATGTAACAGTCCAGTTTTCAACTTTCTTGTAAATCAGAAAATATGTACGAGAATTGTTCTAAATTACACGACAATCTTAAAAAATGTACTTCACATATTTACAAGAAATTTCACCACGTCAACTGGTACGGTCAGCTACATAAGGTAAATATATTTACCTGTATTCAATTTTGACCTGCGTTCTTCCCAAGTAATAAGTTTCGATATGTATATGTCGCAGGGAAATGGCCAAAACAGAGATTTCATCAAATCACTAAGGGATGTGATCAAATCACGCAGAATGTCAAAAAGGCGAATCTATTTTATCATATCTCTAGAAAATTTCAGTCATTTGACTAAATCCCTTACTCTGTTTAGTGAAATCACAAAATCGACCAATAAACACGCCACGTTTTGTCATTTCACTAGATTTGTTTAGGGATTTGATAAAATCCCTGAACCTCGTCAGTAACTTGACGAAACGAGCTTATAAAGTCAACTAGTTTTATCATTTCGCTAAACAAGTTCAGTGAAAAGACAAAATGTTTTAATAAATATGAATATAATTTAAAATGAAACATTTTTAGCTTTGTTTCTTCACTTATTCTATTTTTTTATTCACTTATTCTTATTTATAAAAAACCAAAAACTCTTAAAAACGGATTCAATTTTACCATTTCACTAATCTAGTCAAGGATTCAATCAAATCAAGTGACAAAGGCAAGAGTCTATAAATCTAATTGGATATATTAGATTCTTGCCTTTGTCATTTAACGAAACCAGGTCAGACATTTGATCAAATCACCAGTTGAGACTTTATAATTTCCCTAAATTTGTTTAGGTAAATGTTAAAATTAGTTGACTTTTTGAGTTCGTTTCGTCAACTCACTGTCGGTGTTCAGGGATTTTATCAAATCCCTAAACAAATCTAGTGAAATGACACAACGTGGCGTGTCTATTGGCCGATTTTGTGATCTCACTAAACAGAGTCAGGGATTTAGTCAAATGACTGAAATTTTCTAGAGAAATGATGAAATGGATTCGCCATTTTGACATCCTGCGTGATTTGATCAAATCCCTTAGAAATTTGATCAAATCTCTGTTTTGGCCATTTCCCTGCGACATATAGATTATAGACGAGACTGTAAAAGCTCATTTGATTATTCGAAAACAGATAGCAAAATTGCGTTTTATCCACAAGAGTGCAAAGTAATTTCATACAAATTTTAACTTGATGAAGATAATCCATACTATCCATACTAATATTATAAATGCGAAAGTAACTCTGTCTGTCTGTCTGTCTGTCTGTTACGCTTTCCCGCTTAAACCACGCAACCGATTTTGATGAAATTTGGAACAGACAATCTTTAGACCCTGAAACAGAACATAGGCTACTTTTTATTTCAAAAAAAGGGATGAAGGGGTTGAAAAAGAGGTTGAAAGTTTGTATGGGATTTCTTAATTTTAAAAGATGAAACATTATATTTTAGCACTTGATAAGAAATCATTGAACATCTTGATAACGGATAGGGATAGGGATAGGGATAGGGATTGGGATAGGGATAGGGATAGGGATAGGGATAGGGATAGGGATAGGGATAGGGATAGGGATAGGGATAGCGATAGCGATAGCGATAGCGATACGGATACGGATACGGATACGGATACGGATAATATGGGTATCGTTAGAGGGATACGGATAATCGGTCGGCGGTCTCTTACAATCAATGTGCTCTAAGACGATCGTTGTTTGCTTGCTTGAAGATTACGTTTGCGATAAGTATAAGCAAAATGTAAAAAAATTTAAGGGATAATAGAAAAAAGTACTTTTTACCCACCGATCATAGTGTCGAAATACGGGCTATATGGGATGTTTATAAAGGTTTCCCCAGCGTATATAGAATTACCTACGCTGTGGTCGATGTGTAATATTTCTACAATCATTGCAAGCAAAAGTATTATGTGCAATCGAAATAATCGCAGATAAATATACCTACAGAGAAACCTAAGGATCCAAATGAAAATCTTAATGAATACTTTTATTACGCGGGCGAAGCCGCGGGTAAAAGCTAGTTATATATATAACCATTATGCAATAGGCCAATGGTGCCCCTGACATGCGTAGAAATAATTACAAGTTTGTTCTAATAAATTAATAAATTATTTACACGAACGGTTTCGACCCACTTTTGACCCCCTGTAGCTCAGTTCCTATCGGCTAGTTGTTCGTCTAAATAAGGGTTAAATCCAATCCAATGCCATGTTTAGATGCACTTTAAAATCGATCATAATCATCTTCATCAACAGCCGGGTGCACTGGTAAACATTTGCCATTCTCAAGACTCGCCAGCGCTACCACACGCAGTCCTCCATTCCTGAATATAGGTACTTCTAAATTTTAACTTTGCAGGTTAATTTAATAATTTGTATAAATAAATTCATTTAATTTTATAAATAATTACGTAAGTACAGCATGAAAACCTGCCAAGGTCAAATTTAGAAGTATTCTGAAACGGAGAACTGTGTGTGATGGCGACTCTTGGGAATTTCATACATTCAGAACGCGCAAATGCATTGTCACTTCATAGTTCATCCGGCATTAAATTTCACGAACGTCATTTCAAAAAAAGATAATTAATAAATAATAAGAAATAAAAACAAACGAGCCACCTTTCCAAGATCGTTATAAAGTATTCTATCAGGAAAACTTTACCTACCCAATTAGCCGACATGAACTTGGCCCCCTTTTTAACAGGTATGTTTTTGGTGGGTAGCACACCGCCCTTACACCCGTGAGTTTTACCGCTTACGTAAGCGACTTATGTAAAACTTTCAAATGTTAATGATTTTTGTAAGCAGCTTACGGTAAGTTTTAACTACTTTCGTAAGCTGAAAACTTTCAAGTGTAGGTATACGAGTTTGCTTACAGAAGCGACTCACAGCTTATCGAAATAAACTGATAAGTTTTGGCCTTACGAACTACGGCGGTCGTTTTTTTTTCGTTTCAACTTTGCTTGCTTGGAACAATGTAGACATTTAGTAAGTTGAAAACCACAAAACTTACGATAAGTTTTTCATAGGTGTAAATGGAAGTATCAGTCGCTTACCAAAGACTTACGTAAGTAAGTACAGGTGTAAAGGCGGCCTAAATGAAATCCATCAATTTATTCATAATTTATGATTCAAAATCATCATTTATACACAGGTAAATTTTATCAGCCAGCAGATATCAAGTTAAAATTTGTATGAAATTACTTTGCACTCTTGTGGAATAAACGCAATTTTGCTATCTGTTTTCGAAGAATCAAATGAGCCTTTACAGTCTCGTCTATAAATATCTATACATATCGAAACTTATTACTTGGGAAGAACGCAGGTCAAAATTTAATACAGGTAAATATATTTACCTTATGTAGCTGACCGTACCAGTTGGCGTGGTGAAATTTCTTGTAAATATGTGAAGAACATTTTTTAAGATTGTCGTGTAATTTAGAACAATTCTCGTACATATTTTCTGATTTACAAGAAAGTTGAAAACTGGACTGGATCTGTCACTATGTGAAATAGATAGCGCCCGCCAGAAAGTATGCTTCCTAGCGGTGACATATACATCACTGTTTTCTTGTAAATACGTGTAGTTATTTTTTTTTTAGTATAGGTCAGTTTAGTATAATTCTCGTACATTTTTTCTGATTCATAAAAAAGCTGAAAACTGGACTGTTACACAGTGAAATAGATAGCGCCCGCCAGAAAGTTTGCTTCCTAGCGGTGACAAATAAATCATTGTTTTCTTGTAAATACGCGTAGTTATTTTTTTTTAAGTATCGGTCAGCTTAGTACAATTCTCGTACATTTTTTCTGATTCATAAAAAAGCTGAAAACTGGACTGTTACATAGTGAAATAGATAGCGCCCGCCAGAAAGTATGCTCTCTAGCGGTGACATATTGATCATTGTTTTCTTGTAAATGCGTTTAGTACATTTTTTTTTAATTAGCGTACAATTTAGAACAATTTTCGTACAATTTTTTGATGTAGCTTTGGATTCCATACGATACCATGTCACCGCTAGAAAGTATGACACCGATAAGATTCAATAAGCTATCGAAATAATCCTTCAGGTATAAGCCTTCAGGAACGAGGCGAATTTGGCACGAGCGTGGTCAACGTCTGTTCGCTACAACTGTCTGATCAAGAATCTACAACCTTTCTCTAGCGCGGTTGAATCAAGAATCTAACAACCTTTTTATGGCATGATTCAAACAAGAATCCCCACCATCCCCGCTCAGAGCGGTCAGGTCACATTTCCGATTACCGTCAAAGTGACGTTAATTTCCAAGTAATCAATTGACGTTTTAACTCTCAACAATATTGCCACCTCGTACCGAAAACACCCAAGTTAAAACCACTTGACGTTCCAAAAGCCTTTTACCAATAATCAAAATAAAATCAATAACAACTGTCATGTTTCGCGACATCATCTGCGATTGATACTAAAATGGTTTGTTTACATTCGACTACCCGCGTTAACACAAAAATAACAATATTCGTTGCGAATTGGTGTCGGAGCTGCCTCACGATACGACACGGCCGTCCTGACGATACACACGTCCTCGTGTGTGGGTACGCATCTAGAACAAAATACACAGCACAGTATCACATCGCTCGGTCACACCTGACCCAAAATCTGGGTATAATCGCTTGGTCATTCCTGACTCCAAAAATTTTACTCTCTAAAGTCATCAAATAAAATCAATTGTCAAAATAACAAGTGTCTACACACAATTGATTTTTCAGAATCTCAAAATTATCCCAATGTAATAAAGTCTCAAAACTACAATCACCAAAAGTTCATAATGCTCACAATGGTAATCTGGTCAACTTAAAATATTTCAAATGCTACACTTAGTAAATCAATTACAACTACCAACTCCATCCGGTAGTGATCACCTCCATCCGGCGACCATACAAACAACTGCCTCCATCCGGCAGTGCGACACACAAGGCCAAATCAATTCCCGGAATTTTACGCTTACGACTAAGCATGACAACGTGAACTGAGCATTATGAATTAAACGATCACACAATTAGAATAAAGAATCTCTGGAACCCCATAAGACTCGCTTACATCAGTAACCTCTAGGTGATATCATAAAGTCTCAAATTTTGCGCAATATAAATTGCCATAATCAAAAATCCTTTCACTACTATTTTATCATGAGACTAATTAAAAACATGATCAAAAAGTAATCTTTACCAGTTTTCGTTTTATCTTTTTAGTTCAAAGCAACTTCTTCAAAATTGTATGTAGGTACCAAAATAAGTGAACAAAAGTCGAATGAAACTCAACGTGTTGCTCTCACTGATCAAAGTATCACTAAATCAGAATCAAAGTAATGAGTTACAGTGCTCTAACAGTTGCATCCATCCTGCAACTTGACACACGTCATACAGCTGATATTACACACAGCAACATATGAACCACCTCTATCCGGTGTTCATCACAACAATATGGACTACCTCCAACCGGTATCCATAACATCGACCGATTACACCACCAAATAAAACGCACGCCACCCACAGTCGTGGCCGTACAGAAACGGAAAAATAGATCCGAATTTTACTCCTACGTTTACGAAAGATTGTAATGGTGTATGCAGTCTGAGCCAAAGCAACCCATAGCATTACGGCACAAAACAAAAATTACGTTAACCATGAAAACGACGAGTTTCATTCTTCGTTTGCAAACTAATGTTTACCAAAAAAAAATCAATTTACTTTAGCAACACAAAGCTTTCGTTTTGTTTGAACTCTCAATCTAAATAGAACAAAAATCTCAACATCATCCCAACGAAATGGGAACTGCTCACCAGCTGAAAGCATCAGTGTCCAAAGGTGTATGCATTCGTCGCTTCGACGCAGACGTCGAAGCCAATGAACACCTCGCGAAGACTAGTTCAGGCGCGAAGGCGCCAGGCTGCAGTTGCCACTGCTGCAGCAGATGCAGTGAAGCACGACGTGGTTTATCACAGCTGGCCATTACTGAAAGCATCATTTTCACGGCATCAGTTTCATCGTTTACTGAAGTAAAAACATAAAGGGAAACAAACAGACATAACGTACGACTGGCAAGTCTTAATTACGGAACTTTGCAATTACTTTCTCACACTAAAATTGAAACTTAAAATGAACAAACAAATTGGAACATCTGCTGTGTTTGTAAGCATTTGTCTTTAAACCTTTACTAAATAAAACAGCTTTGCTTAGATTGTTTAGCCATAACACTGAACAAAATGGAATAATAAACAATTGGAACGACACCTGTCCCTTTTTGTCATCATTCTCCAGATCAGGAATTGCATTGCTGTGCAGCTTCTGTGCTAGGTGCTGCCTCTGGATTCCATACGCCAGTAGTATGGATACCACAGACTCCACAAGTTGTGTAGACTCCAAGGCTCCAGACTCCATTGTGGCTGCATACTGTAACGTAAATTTTCATATGCGTAGCTTATGTTTTCACACAATGAACAATTCCAAATAGATCACGAATTTAAGGGGGCATTACTAGCAACAACTCGCCAAATTTTATAAACTACGAAATATTACAGAATAAGGATTTGTTAAACTAACAAAATCAGAATAAGGATCTTTATCTGTTCTATGAGCAAAGTCACTGAATAATTTTAGCCAAAACACTCATTACGATCTTCAAAATAGAATATTCACTGTGATTTCATTCTCATCAAGTGTATGGATACACTTTTCACAAATAGCAATCAACGATTTACACCAAATAACACAATGAAATGCACTCACCTGCATTCAAGGTTAGACATGTGACCTTACTACCACGTGTCTAGGTTAGGAAATACCAACCAGGAATTTACCAATGTTAGCTGTGTAAGCAATTGAAGAACTCGCATCGAATCCCACTTTCTGATGACGGAGGGCCACCGGCTGGCGGCGGCGCCTGTTCGGGATGGATGGCCAAAGGATGAGCGGCATGGGCGCGTGGGGTGGTTCTTCGTGTATTGCTTACCTCACAGCTACACTCGCATGCTACCATTTCATGAAATAAACTCTGGACCACGTTAACCATTCCTAATCTAACCTCTATTTATTACTCAGTGCCAAAAATCAATAAGGATTGCTCTAATAAAGACGGATTGCTCAGAAATAAGAAACAACATGAAAACGGTTAAGACTTTATTTTCAAATAAGCTACACCGGTTCTAACCCTACGCCACTTTCCCGGGAAGAATTCAGTCCCCTCTTAATTTTCAGAAGGGTATCCCATTTGGGACCGGCAAGAAACCCGGAGGGTCATGTCTTTTCAAGTCATATTACAATATCTTGGTTATTACAAAAGTAGACTTCTTATTTAATCACAATAACACTTGAGATAGAACACTTACTTAGTTAAACGGTTAAAGAGCGATAAGATTCAATAAGCTATCGAAATAATCCTTCAGGTATAAGCCTTCAGGAACGAGGCGAATTTGGCACGAGCGTGGTCAACGTCTGTTCGCTACAACTGTCTGATCAAGAATCTACAACCTTTCTCTAGCGCGGTTGAATCAAGAATCTAACAACCTTTTTATGGCATGATTCAAACAAGAATCCCCACCATCCCCGCTCAGAGCGGTCAGGTCACATTTCCGATTACCGTCAAAGTGACGTTAATTTCCAAGTAATCAATTGACGTTTTAACTCTCAACAATATTGCCACCTCGTACCGAAAACACCCAAGTTAAAACCACTTGACGTTCCAAAAGCCTTTTACCAATAATCAAAATAAAATCAATAACAACTGTCATGTTTCGCGACATCATCTGCGATTGATACTAAAATGGTTTGTTTACATTCGACTACCCGCGTTAACACAAAAATAACAATATTCGTTGCGAATTGGTGTCGGAGCTGCCTCACGATACGACATATATAACAGAATCCGCCACATAATCGTATAATATAAATCGATCTTTAATTTTTTTTACATACATACATACAATCACGCCTGTGTCCTATAAAGGGGTAGGCAGAGCACATGAACCACTCAAGCTTCAGTGCCACTCTTGGCAAAAAGTGGTTGTAAGAAAACGAAATTGTGACATTTATTTTTTTGTTAATAGAAATAGTTGCATTATCTATTTGTCGTGTTTCTTTCTAAAATATACTTAAATGCACTTTAAAATAAAGTTATTCACTGTAGCCTGTACTTGTAGATGGGGAAGTAAAACAACAGCTTGTGAATTGTGTCCCATTGTCCGGCGTTACTTCATGTAGGTGTAATGGATTTGGAAACCGCGATGCTCTGTAGCGCGCGCGCGGGAAAACTACGGCTAAATTAGCGTTCTTGGACAGTATTTTGACTCAGTGTTTGGAGTTGGTCCTGGATAAGAACGCTCAAATTGAAACGCTGGCAAAAGTATCCATCTTCGACGACCTTGATATTTAAACGAGGTTACATCCAACGCGTACGTAATTGTTTTTTGCTATATGATTGGAACAGGGCTAAATAATCTGGTGCGTAACTAACTCCAGCCGCATAGCAAGAAATCATAAATGGATGAACTTTTACGCGATAACATTATAGGTACCTTACCTATACATATACAAACATGCATGCATACATCAGGTCCAAAATTGAGAGGCTTGGAGAACACTGAAACGGTGACCACTAATAATTATCACGTTTCTTAGTCACAGGTAAAATGACGAACAAGAAGAATTATATCATATCTACACTAAAACGTTGGAAGGTACAAAGGGACCCATTTAAAATCACCTTCCCCTTCAGTTCGACGACCCATGCCTGATCTAAAGCGACAGACCGGGCAAGATGGACAGGTATGTTTTACTGTTTCATCACAGAGTGTTAACGCAAACCAGTCCCGGAGAAGTGAGGCCTGCGGGGGCATGACGTCACCGGCGCGGGGAGCACCAACCGCACATACGACACACACGACTCTCGGCTAGCGCCTCATACGTACCTACTTTTGTACCTAAATAATTGTATTAAATAAGTAATTAAAATAAGTATCTTGAAGCAGGAGTTTTCTTGGAGAGTAAACCCCTCAGCTGAGCTGTACATGATTACCAGCTCCGACAATTGGCGACCGTACGACAGGACTGTACCAAAGTCCACATTCCAATCTAACGGGACATCGACGGGCAAGCGGAATATTCCATACCTACGGATTGCACCTGCATTAGTGATCGTCATCGCAATTAAACAGGAAAGTAGCCCATCCTACATTTTCCTTAACACCTGTGATCCATTATCCCCTTAATTTGTGTGAATATAGTGCTTAGCCCTCAGCTCCGTCTAGATCTTGAAGTGCTCATAATTTGTGATAAAATAATAAATAATCAGTGCTATAACTATTAAAATCGCTGCTTATTCGTTACTGTGCATTAAATTGAGAGAAGCCTACTTGCATTCATGAACTACGTAATTTGCTAGCTTAAAGGTGTACCTACTCAGTGCGATAAGCGAGCGTCCATTTTGTGCTGTATCATTATCTTTGCATAGCAACTGCATTTCTTTCGCATAATTCTTACAAAATCTAATATTTCTTCCTCACTTTATAGTTTGCTATTGCCTGTATTCTATTTAGGTAATAAAATAATTACGCATTACAGCTTTTTAAACTTCTCAGTACGTTAAAAGTAGAATAACAAGTACGTTAGGAATTTCGATTAAAATTTTAGATTATTCCCCAAATTAGCAACAAATTAGTGTTTCTTTAAATTCATATGGTGCTAACCGTGCATTCCAGTGATAACTAATCGAGATATCTGCGCGCATTCCTGTGCCAAGCTGGGCGTTTCCCGTGCACGGTGTACCTACTTCGCTGCCATTCAACGTGCCATTGGACCTACTGCCGAGACATTTAATTGGGTTTGAGTGCACAAGTTATTTTACCTAATTTTTTATTCGTCCTTGATTGAATTAGTGTGTTTTGATTAAATAGGTAGCTTAAAATGTCAGAGGAAGCTATAAAAGAATTAGTACGTCAAAGAGGTACCTATAAGGGTCGTGTGACGAAATATAAGGATTACCTTTCCGTTATACAACAAATTGACCGTTCAAACATAACTTTAGTACAAATTAAAGAGTTAAGTCTTCGTTTGGCTAGATTACAAACATTATTTTCAGAATTTGATTCCATTCAAACACAAATTGAAATGAAAAGTAGTAAGTTAGAAGAACAGATGGAAGAAAGGGACAACATGGAAACGCAGTTCATTTCTCTCATCTCAGCCACCCAAGAAATAATTGATTCCCATCCGAGTAATAGTGACCATGGTTCCGAGGTTGCCCGAACAGCCCAATCGAGTCTCGAAACGGGCTCTGTCAGTAAAATACGTTTACCAACCATTTCTCTCCCGTCTTTTGATGGAAACTACTTAAAATGGTTGGAATTTCGCGACACCTTCGAAGCCATGATCCATGTGAACGAATCCATCCCTGACATAAATAAATATCATTATTTACGCTCCTCTTTAGAGGGCAGTGCCAGTGTCGTAATAAAATCACTTGAGTTTACGGCTAAGAATTATAAAATGGCATGGGAATTACTGTGCGAGCGATATGATAATAAAAATCTGCTTATAAATAATCACATGAAGGCATTATTTAACATAGATCAGCAGACTCGTGAGTCACATCGGTCAATTCGGTATCTTATTGATCACGTTACTAAAAACCTAAGCGCCCTTAAATCTTTAGGCCGCCCGACTGAGTCATGGGATGACGTCATCATATACTTAGTCGCTAGTAAATTGGACCCCACTACGTCTAGAAAGTGGGAAGAATATAAGGCCGATTTAGCAGATATGCCTACATTACCTGAGTTCTTGAAATTTTTACGCTGTCGGGCCGATGTACTTGAGACTATGGTAGCTTGCAGGAGCGATAAACCAGCCGAAAATAAATACCTACAGCCTAAAACTACTAAGGCGTTTGTCGCTGCTGCAAGTACATCTCAAAAACATGAAACGCACTCTAATAAGAGTACTAAGTCACCGCCGACGTGCCCGGTATGCCACGGCGCGCATAGGATATCGGAGTGTGTCAAGTTCAAGGCCATGAACGTTGAAAGTAGGTCAAGCGAGGTCTTGAAGTTAAATCTTTGCTTGAACTGCTTGAGGCGTGGTCATAACGTCGAGCAATGCCGTCTAGTAGGTTCGTGTCAAGTCTGTAAGGAAAGACATAACACATTATTACATAAATATAGTCAATCATTATCCTTACAGGCAGATAACAAAACAGCTGGGCCGACGCCCGTCATTAGCGCGGCCAGCGCGTGCGCCGCGAATGAGACAGCTGACCGGGAGGTATTGTTATGCACAGCTTTAGTTAAAATAACAAACATTCAAAATAATAAATCTCAAATTGTTAGGGCAATGTTAGACCCTGGTTCACAGAGATGTTTTTTAACTGAACGCATGAGAAATAAATTGGGATTTTCTAATAGTAGAAAGCCGGCTTGTATAAACGTCTTAAATAATTTATCGTTTAATGTCTCTGACCGGTGCAAGCTCACTTTAAGTTCGTTAACGAGCCCTTATAAAATTGATATTCGTTGTTTTGTGGTGGATGATCTCGTAGACTGTTTACCTAATAATTATGTAGATACCTCAGACTTGAACATACCTGAGGATATGCAGCTAGCGGATCCTGGTTTCTATCGTCCATCTCAAATCGATCTTCTACTTAGTGCTGAATTTTTCTTCAATATCACGACGTCGGAGAAAATCGAGCTCGGACCAAATAAACCTGTTCTTCAATCTTCAAAATTAGGTTGGTTGGTCGCGGGACCCCTCGGTGACCTTGACTCTGACGACGACGATGACGAGATTGTACAATGTTGCTTCACGAAACAAATGTCACAAGATCTCACTCGGTTTTGGGAACTTGAAGAAATCTCATTACCTAACGCCGCGAAAATCGATGAGGAAAATATTTGCGAAAAACACTTTGTAGATAACACGCGACGTTTAGACGACGGTCGATTTTTAGTTAAAATGCCGTTACGTGAAAATCCTGAAAACGCGCTTGGCGATAGTTTTAATATGGCAAAAAAACGGTTCTTGAATTTAGAAACTCGATTGGATAAAAATCCAGTTCTTAAAAAACAGTACTGCGACTTTATTAAGGAGTACGAAGAACTAGGTCACTTGAATAAAATTGATAAACCCGACTTTGGTTACTACGCGCCGCATCACGCAATTATTCGTGACAGTGAAACTACGAAATTGAGGGTAGTTTTTGACTGCAGTGCTAAATCTACCTCCAAAAAATCATTAAATGATTTGCAATATATCGGACCCGTTATACAGGATGAATTATTTGATATCCTCATTAGGTTCCGGCAGCATGAATTCGTTTTGTCCGGAGACATACAAAAAATGTACCGGCAGATTCTCTTGGATGAATCGCAGCGCCATCTACAATTAATTCTTTGGAGAGACGATAAAACGGGGCCGCTTGATGTACTTCGGCTCAATACGGTGACTTACGGGACCAGCTCAGCGCCTTTCTTAAGTGCTAGGTGCCTCGTACAGTTGGCAAATGAATGTCCCGACAAAACAGTTTCCGAGATAATGAAGCATGATTTTTATTACGATGATTTCCTGAGCGGCGCTGAAAGTGAAAGCAAATTAAGGCACATATACGAGCTCGTTAAAAAAACGCTCGCCTCAGCTTGCCACTTACAATTTTCAGTGAAATTGGACAAAAATACTTCTGCCATTACAAAGCGGGTAATTTTGTCCAATACTTGCAAAATATTTGACCCACTGGGTTTGCTCAGTGCATGCACAATCAAATTGAAAATACTGCTTCAGAATTTATGGACGCTTAAATTATCTTGGGACGATGCAGTACCAAGTGATGTCAAGAAAATATGGTTAAAATTTTTGTCGAATGTGCATGTTCTGGCAGGCTTAAAGGTTCCTCGACACGTTTTGTGTTCCAGCCCAACTTCAATTGAGATGCACTGTTTTGTGGACGCTTCACAAGCCGCTTATGCTGCGTGTATCTACTTGCGATCCACAGATGGCGCTGGCAATGTAGCTATTAATCTTTTATGTGCCAAAACGCGCGTGGCCCCATTACGTACTTTATTGACGATCCCGAAGCTTGAGTTGTCGGGGGCGTTATTAGGCGCGCGATTAGCTGCAAAGGTCACCAGTGCGTTGCGCTGTTCTGTGGAGCGCAAGGTTTTCTGGACTGACAGTTCGGTGGCGTTGGGCTGGATACGAAACAAACCTAAACTATTTAAGGCTTTTGTATCAAATCGTGTTAATGACATACATGAATTGACTACGAGAGATTCCTGGCGACATGTGCCGACTGCCTTGAACCCTGCAGACTTGGCCTCGCGAGGAGTCGAACCTGGTCAGTTACCGGAACTTAGTTTATGGTGGCATGGCCCATCCTTCCTATTGCAGGATGAGAATAACTGGCCGCAAAATATAGGGTCTATAGATACCAACTTACCTGAAAGGCAGAGCGATTGCCCAATATTTGCCTTGATTAATATTGAGCAATCACCCTTGATAACATTTGAAAATTATTCTAAGGCTAATAAATTAAAAAGGATTGTAGCATATATTTTTCGCTTTATTCACAACTGTAAAAACCCTAACATGAAGACAAAAGGAACCTTAAAATTAGATGAAATTGATAATGCCTTAACTTACTTAGTAAAACTATCACAAAAACAATCTTATGCTATAGAATTAACTGCACTTTTACAGGGAAAAAAGCTTAAAACTAAATCCTATTTATTGCAATTAGCTGTCTTTGTTGATGGCGATAACGTGATTAGAGTAGGTGGTCGCCTACAAAATGCCGATTGCAATTATGAACAAAAGCACCCCATCCTATTGGATGGCAAACATCACTTTACACGGCTCTTGATGGAAGGCGAACACCTACGTCTACTGCATGCTGGCCCTCAGTTGCTTCTTAGCTCCATACGCGCAGAGTTCTGGCCAGTAGGCGGGCGGACTTTAGCTCGCAGCGTCGTTCATAAATGCATCACATGCGTACGACTGCGAGGTGAAGCTATGAAGCCATTGATGGGCAACCTACCTGCGGATAGGGTCACTTCGTTTTACCCCTTCCAGGTGTGCGGTCTTGATTTTGCGGGACCCTTCATGATTTCCAGTAAAAAGGGAAAAGGTAATCGCATAACAAAATGCTATTTAAACATTTTTGTCTGCTTTGCGACCAAGGCCGTACACCTGGAAGCAGTCAGCGATCTTAGCACTAACGCCTTCATCTTAAGCTTACGTCGGTTTGTGGCTCGAAGGTCTAGACCGCATACAATTTATTGCGACAATGGCACTAACTTTGTAGGGGCGAATAACGAATTAGGTAGAATGCTAAGGTCCGCTCAAAATTCAGTTTATGAGTTTGGCAATGAAGAAAACATTAAATTCATTTTCTCCCCCCCCTACTCACCTACTTTCGGTGGGATTTGGGAAGCAGCTGTCAAATCAGCCAAATTCCACTTAAAGCGAATTATGGGTAATGCTAGTCTGACGTTTGAGGAGTTGAGCACGTTATTTTCCCAAATTGAGTCTATCCTGAATAGTAGACCCCTTACTCCTTTCTCGTCAGACCCTACTGATCTTTCCCCTCTGACTCCAGGGCACTTTCTGGTGGGACGGCCCATGACTTCACTGCCGTCACCCCCCGTTTGTCTTAAAAACCCTGATAGGTACCAGCGTATCGAGCAGCTGCGCCAGCATTTCTGGCAAAGATGGCGGAACGAGTACTTGGCCGAGCTGCAGCAACGTACCAAATGGCGCCAGAGGCAGAAGGAGCTCAAGGTTGGAGACCTGGTGGTGTTCAAGGAGGAGAACACCACACCACTTAAATGGAGGCTTGGGAGAGTCCTGACACTCTATCCAGGCATTGACGGAGTCTGCAGGGTCGCAGACTTCACCACACAGAAGGGCGTCGTTAGAAGAGCACTCAACCGAGTGTGCCCTCTACCCTGCATGAAGGATCTTGAAAGCAGCAGCTTTCAAAGGGGGCAGGTTGTTAACGCAAACCAGTCCCGGAGAAGTGAGGCCTGCGGGGGCATGACGTCACCGGCGCGGGGAGCACCAACCGCACATACGACACACACGACTCTCGGCTAGCGCCTCATACGTACCTACTTTTGTACCTAAATAATTGTATTAAATAAGTAATTAAAATAAGTATCTTGAAGCAGGAGTTTTCTTGGAGAGTAAACCCCTCAGCTGAGCTGTACATGATTACCAGCTCCGACACAGAGGGACCCATCTAACAGCACCTTTCCTTTCGGTTCCGGATATGTTTGTGTTGACAGTGACCAGTGATTTAAACATGTAAAAATACATGCTCCCTAACTGACAGAATCATCGTCATGAGCCATGAAGATCAAGCATGTATCTTGCAAACGTGGGCTCGTGCCTTTACTGCCGGCCTAGCCGAAATGACAATGGTTGATGCTAGACCCCGTTTGAAACGCAGTCTGGCTCTGTCACTGTCTACGATAATGAAATTATCGTAAGCGTTTCAACATTTGGCTACTTGATCAGTTAAGATACTGTAAGCTAAGCGAGCCGCGACGCAGCGTGGCGTAAGTAAAGCCATCGTAAATTACGCCGCCGCAGCCGGTCTCACCCGAATTGTTTAGATTTCGTTTGTTTAATCTTTTTAACAACTACTTGTTTAAATAATTCGCTGCAACTTTATTCTGGTCCGCCGGACTCCCGCTGGCGCGGATTTAGGAACGGTTCGGAAATAGCTGGACATTGTTCGGGCCAGTGGGCCTGAAATGGTTTCAAAACCTAGAAAATAAAATTAAATAAAATTACTTTGCTAATACGCGAATAGATTGCTTACAAAACTATGCAAGTAAGTAGCTAGCAGAGCGGGCGTAGCACACTTGTTGGATAAACTTTATCGCATCGGTGCATCTCTATCGCACTAACAAATATTTAGTGCGCAAAAGACGGCCTGACGTTATATCGTTAATCACGCGACCATGCTTGCTTGCCTGGTTGACTAGCACGTTATCTATTCCCGGATTAGCAAAGTAATTTTCCAGATTTTGATTGTCATGCATTTTGGCAAAGAACGACTGATTCAATTGATTATCTGACCCCTTAGCACAACTTGCCTTGTCGCGCGCGAGTCCATACATCAAGCGCGACTTCAAGTATGGACTCGCGCGCGACAAGGCAAGTTGTGCTAGAGGGTCTGAAATGGTTTCTTTATTATCTATGTAGGTTGGTGTGTAAAGTACCTCTTGGAAAACAATCGCAGATATTGTAATTATAATGACAAGGAAAAAATTATTAAACACAAACATGTGCCGAATAATTGAAACAATGAATTAATTAAACTCGATAATTACCTACCTACGTATCTTCAAATAATATATTTTATGTTAATATTTTAATTAGGTAAGTAGATAAATAATAATTTTATCGCAAAATCTCCTTAGAGAGAGTTAGATAGGTAAGTATGTACATGTACCTACCGCTAAAGATAAGAATCACTGGTTCAAAACAACAGATACAAAGAATAATCCATTAGTGCAATTATTTTGAGGCGGTGAATTCACAAGCGAGAGCGGAGCGAGTGTGCTACTTGTGCTACATATTCAAGTTAGGTCAGTATGACCCTCTTTTTAATAGGATTTGCATTTGACCATAATAATCTTGATGATCAGTGCCCATGTGGTCTAGGAGTCATATTTTCTGAGACATGTCTTCAATCTCGACAAATTCTTTCGGTTTCGCCCATGGTTGACTAGTAAAGAATGCCACCTGGCACTAAGTCCACCATTTGCACTTTTTTGCATTCTACAGTAAAGTTTTAAATTATGTAGTTGTATTGTTTATTATTTTTAACCTAGAGTTGTACTATTTTATGTTTAACTACCCTAGCATAAATGTATACCTAAGTACGTAAGATTAAGTTTAGTAACAGCACATAGTTGCATGATATTACCTACTCAAAGTCAAAAAGAAGAAGGCCTAATAGATCTGCTTACCCAACTACTTTTATTTGCATTCTCCTCCAATTTCCAGATTAAATAAACTTTTACGTAACAATGCTGTTTCCTTTTATCACAAAAACTTTTGCGCGCAGTTTGTGACACTCAGCATTTCGGCCGTGTCCGCCTCCGCTCAAGTATGAGGCTGTCCGCCCCGCTCGATTTATGGCCCCGACCTAATTTATAGCCTTCTTAAAGTAATACTTTAATGCTATTGAATCGTGGTTTAATGAAATAGCGGGGCGTGGTAATGAGAGGTGGCAGATAGACACAGTACTGGGAAAATGGATGGTGGAAATGCGATGCATGGTTCTTGGCTGGGTTTATTTTCATTAGAATTAACTTTTAAGTTCGTAGCTGACCAAAACGGATAACTTATTTTTAATAAAAAGCCCTACAATCGAACAAACTTCAACGGGTTTTTATGTGGGATGTAAATTTTTAGTCATATTGACTAAATACGAAATCAAAGACGTCGCTGCCGAAACTTTCGTCTGTAGGTATACTATATAGAGAGTTTCGTCTGTACATTAATTTTTCTTTTCATTTCGTTTCTAAAATGCGTGGTAAAAGGTAGGTACGACGCCTATTTCATGTAACTTGAAATACTGTAACAATATAATTTCAATATTTTTTCACTCGTGCAAAGAAATTCGCGCTCATCACTCCCAAGACGAATTATCATCTTAAAAAATCAGACACGCAGTAAATGGAGCGCGACGATGATTTGTCAGGACTCGAACCTGGGCCTGACAAGAATTGGACAGTGTTATGGAATAAGCGATCAAGCGACAGTTAGTTGAAATCGAGAAAATGAGCTAGAAAGATTTGAAATTTGAATCAGTTGTTGTAAGTTCATTTATAAAGCAAAAAAGTTAATTTTGACATTGAACCTATAAAAGTGTTCATAATTTAAATTGATAACAAAAAATAACACCATACCTATTCAAGTTTCGAAGTTATTAACGTTTTTCCGCTTGATTCTTTATTGAACTAATACTGCGATGAGGTTAATTTATTTCGCCGTAGCGTACTATGAGACATATTTTGTCGCTTGATTCTTTAATGCAAATTGTTAGAGGTAAAGTGAATACTGGAATAAAATAAAATTCCATATACACGGTGTTTCCGGTATCACTCAAAACCTCAGACACCCCAACTGATTTTTATTTTTTTAAACTCATCTAGAGTATTCATTTTTTAATCTGATCGTTACTTTTTTTTTAATTGAATTTTTAATTTTCTGTACAGCTCTACTTGACTTTTAGCTCTACACTCAATAAAATAATTGCTAACTACCATCATAAACCATAACACTATTTATTTGTGTACGTTACTGCAACGACATAAGGTTTACCAATAGACAGCTAAGATGTCACTGTAAAACACTTTAAAGCTTTGTCACAGTAAACTTCAAATTGGACAGGTAATCGCAGTAAGCAAATAAATTCAATATTCAAAATGACAAGGTTGTAATTAGGTACGAGTTCAATTTGTTATGACTTATGATAAACATTAAGATTAAACTGACAAACAACGTCAAACTAGTAGCGGAAAAAATAATCGTCCAAGTAACCGGCCAGTATTAATACCCCTAAATACTGAAAAAAGGTAAACAACCTCTAGCAATGCGATATACACAATGTTGTATTACGAGTACAATAGAATGGGCACGTAAAAAATAATTAATAATACTAATTTAAATAAAAATATTACCCCCATCAAGATATAGCTCAATCGATTCTACTCTCGATTCTGAACAAACTGTTTTCAGGTTTTTAGTGTTAAGTGAAACACGGTGTATTTGAGTAAATAGTGCTATTGTAAATAAATTAACAACAATGTTTTCCTCTACAATGATTAGGACTAATCCGTCTAACAATTTAGTTTTGTTCTGCAATCAACTTTTTTTAATAAATGTCAAAAAAATCAGCATATATGGCAAAATTGGCGTTGTAACTAATAATAATTCATTAGTACTAGCCAGGATTACACACATAAGATATTATGATATAACAAAACCTCTTGATACTTAGTTCTCATTAAGCGAAATATCCTGCAATTTCAATTATGTAACAACGAATTAAACGACACCAATAGGGCGGTTAAATCGATATTGCGTTTATAAATCATCAAAACTTTAAACCAAAACGAATTAATAACATCTTTATGGCGTTTAACTCGATTTTGCGATTTAGAATATACGCTTATTATAATTTGTAAAAGTAAATTTGGCGTTCAATTCGTTTTTACGTAACGACTTAGTACACAGGGCCATACAAATTTTAACGTGTCGCTTGATTCTACCCCTTAAAATAAGGCTGTAAGCATGATTTTTCAACAAAGAAATAATCAATACTATAGATTATCACATTTATATCCGAACTGCATTCATAACTTTTTTTTCGGATTTTGGCGCTTAGTTCGCTATTCCATAACACCGTCCAATTATGCAAATTAATCGCGGAAATAAAACCCGCGGAGAAAGGGGAAACTTGTTTATACCCTGTTTATCTTCGGGGGATAAATTAAATTTTGTTTGTGATATTTGATATTTCGAATTTACTTCTTTTACTCTCTTACAACGTTGATGGACTTGATAGTGAGTAAAGTAATAATGAATAATTGTTTATTTTTCTAGTTTAAGTATAGCTTGATTTTAGGATTATTACCTATGGTTTGCTATAAAACAATTTTGATGATTATTTCTTTCTTTTTTTGAGCATTGGAGACTTTGATCGTTGTTGTTCTTCATAAAAAGGAACTTGCCTGCCCTTAAAATAAAATGTACATATTATACCATACTCGAAATAAAGCATCAGATTATTGTAAGAGAAACATGTGATTTGTGCTTGTATGTATTATTTATATTCACATAAATATTTTCTCATGAACCTGATTGATTACTTCAATTAAGCACCAGTCCAAGAATCCATACATCTCAGCATAATCGCCATAAGTTTTAGCTTATTACCATGAAAGCTACATTTTTTTTATTTTTTTATTTTTTATTTTTTATTACATACATGGAAAACCAACAGCTGAAGTTATCAATACAATCCAAAATAAAATTAAAAAGCCAATTACAGGTTCTCACTTATAAAAAACAGATTAAAACCAAAATCTTTCCTATCTTACAAACGTGCAAGTACCTACAGCCACCAACATTAGACGGTAAATCAAAAACACAATTTGGCTTCCAGATGGCAGTTAGGCTGACCCGCTCCTTATCGCGGTTTTATTGTCGTGGCCAATCACAAGAAATTGTATGGGTAGCGTCTGTAAAACGGGATGGCTAGACAATTTACTATGAGGTATTTTTCTCGTGAGAAGATGGCTCTTAAAGGGGTCAGGAAGAAATTGGAGGTGGAAGAACTAGTGGGTGAGTCATCGGCGAGAGCAAGGCTGCTCGTCTTCGCTGGCTCGGCCATGTGGAGAGAATGGGAGAGGATCGTGCGGCCAAAAGAGCTTATCCGGCGGGAAGTCCCAGGTACCGATGGATCCATAAGGTCTAGATGGACCTGTGTGATCTTAAAGTGACCGAGTGACATCAGATCGCATAGGATTGGAGCGAAAACAGAGTCTAGTGTCGGAGGCCAAGAGCCACTTCGGGTCGCTGAGCCAGCGCAGTAGTAATATATATAATTAGTAGTATTTTTCCCGTGTGACAAGTTAAGAATTTCACCACCCCTTTTCCCCTCGTTGGTGTTTCATTCGATTGTGAGTTATGGGTTATGGACTCCGTTGTGGGCGATAGGTTAGCAACCTGTCACTGAAATTTCACAATCTTAATAATTTATTTCAACCTATAAACAAAAGAGTGGGACTCTTGAAGTTTCACGACCTCTGCCATCAATTGAGAATTCTTCTTCTTCTGGTCCTAAGTCTTCAGCCGTCATCTGGGGTCGGCTCTCCTTGTCTGTCGTTTCCACTGTTCCCGGTTGTGGGCTACGGTGTTGTCCACTCCTATCTCTTTCAGGTCCTTCTGAACCGTCGTCAACCAGGTGGCGCGGGCGGGGCGTCTGTCGGCGCTTCTCGCTGTTGTGGGTATGCTCAGGGCAACTCGTGCCATATGGTCTTCAGATTGATATATTTGTATGTATACAAGTTATATTAAGTAAGCAGCAGTAGATTAGGTACTACCATGTTGTAATATCGATGTATTTTTCCTCATAATAATTTTATTGAAAATCCAGATTGATGCGATTGTGGTTGCGGTTGTCAATGTTATAAACAATGGAAGACCGGCAGACTGCTTGGCACCATAATAAGTAGTGGTATAGCCTATTCATTAAAATTAGGTATCTATTGTCTTTCGTGTAAGTAGGTACTAAGTTTTACTTAAGTTTACTTGGGTATAATAGGTTGAAGATAATTTACCTCATAGTTATATAGGTATAAGTAGGTACCTTGTTACCTAATGCATATTTAAAATAAATAAGTAAATAGATAATTTGTCTACAATATTATTAAATTTGTAAATATCTTTTGAAGTGAAACTTCTAACGCGACTTCCAACTGGCAGCGTTAAACGTCAGTTTCCAACTCGAATTTTGAAAAATAACACATTACGAAGTTTCACTTCTTCCGCGCGAAGGGACTCCACGCACTATTTTTTTTATAAGAATAATAAATACATTTAATATTATTTTCGAGTTTCTGCGAACGCTCCTAGAGCCGGTGGTCACATGTAGATAAAGCCTATAATATTTGCAATTTGCATACCCGCTGCTTGTTTATTCTCCGCCATCTCGTCTCTATGCCATAATAACAATATATTCAACTATCACTAAATTATACTCTAATACTTATATAATAAAAAAATATAGGTATTTAAAGAAAAATACTGTATAATATCACTGTCTGCGTGTCATCACATTTTCATTTTCTTTCAGTTTCAACCTGTTAAGTTAACGTTAAAGTTGCAACTTATATTATAGTTTCATGAGCTCTACCTACCTCGTTTGAGAGTACAGTCTTGAGTTTATATATTTGTATATTTATGTATGTGTAGAAATGGAAATATTTATCTTAGAAGAGTCTGCATGCTACATGTGTAGGTAATAGGAAGCTCAAAACAAATGGCGATAAATTAAAGACCAAAGGGAGTGTTTTAAACCGACACGAGTCACGAATACACACCTAATTAGTTGATAAAGGTACGTACGTCAAAGTTTGTGGTTTTGATTTAGAGCCGCAAGAATATCGAGTATCTTGTGGTTTGGTGTTATTTCATTAATAGTTATATAATACATATAATACTTACTATTACAATAGTTACTACGTCAATTCAGTAAGAAATCAATATTTTTACAAAACAAGTTGATAGGTTTATCGATAACAGACAAATTCACCAGGTAAACTTAATATAATTAATACTTACATGCCTATTTGTATCATCTTACATGCGATTGAAAAAAATACCTAGGTACACCAGACGGCCTATTCTAATTCTAAGCTTGTTATCATTTTAAAATGGTTTTGATATGACACCGAAGATCGTTTACGCTGATTAGTCCATGCGAAAAGTAGCTTGTGAGATGTGTGTTAGTGTCTCACCAACCCTATCGACGCGATATCGGCTTTCGCTGGCCAAAAATTGCTCGTTAGTACACTTAGAATGAACATTCGTAAGCATGCGTTCAGCTTTCCGACGCGTATGCGTTTACATAATAGTAACGAGTGACTTATGGTCGGCTAGAGCCGATCCCGCGTGGATAGGTTTGGGAAGACCATTAATCGCCAAATTTCTCAGGCCACAGAGCAGGATTTTTTGTAAGGAAGAAAGAAATTTGTCAGTGAAGGAAAGCATAGGGAAATTTGCATACATTCGCGAGGAAATGACTGTCACATTGGGCTAGCGTGGTGACTAATTCCCAAGACCATGAGAATAGGCCTGTTCCCAGCAGTGGGACGTGTATTAGAATATTATTTATTTATTATTCTCGTAAGAACCTGTATTCGCCTATATGCACACTTGGCTAATCCATGATGTAGGGCTACATAACCATTAGGGCAGCCATAACGCGTGCGAGTGCCTACGCATACTGATCGGGCATGACTGAGGGAGACAGACATACGTGTGCATATGTCTGTCTCATACATTTATATGTCAAATGAAAGTATTGTTTCATAGCATTGCACAGGGTTATTTGGGTAGAAAGGGGTGATTAAATTGATGGGTTCATTTTATGAGAAATAATTTTAAAAACAATAACCACTCGCTTGACCTTATCCCATTCATTTCGGTCGGCACAGTAGGCATATGTCGTTTATTTCCACACCTCTCTATCACCCGTCATATCATCATTCACTTGCTTTCGTGTAATATCATGTCTACCTAAAAGATTCAAAGCTTTACATAGACGGCGCGCGAACTCGCATACTCGCATTACAAATGAATAACAACAGATGAATTATGAATTAGTAGTTATTGAGGTTTTATCCAATTCAGTCGGCCATTCAAATGCCGTCTTGTACCTAATGAAACTCGTATCGTGTCAATCAACGCTTAATATAGTAAAACCTCACGTACGACTGGTTTCGATACTACGATATGTCGCTACATATGTCGCGTGGACATATTTATGTCGACAAGCCTCAATAAATCAGCGACATCGCGATAGCCGATAACCCGGGTATGTTAATTCGGCGATTAATTGTCTTGGAGACAGCTTATTTCGTTTCGCCATAGTTTATCTTACTCGGGTATAAATAAGGCGAGTGACACGTAATTCGATACACGTTACATGTTGGTTTGTGTGGAGTTAGCTACTTTTGGATTGGCACAACAGTACACTACAATCAAAAACATAAAGGCAAAAAGGCGGTTGAATTGTAGACGTTTAGTGCGTTTCAACCCCACTATAGGAATTTAAAAGTAGTGTTTAGGTGCTTAAGGATAAGGAATAAGACTTTAAAATGTACAGTAATTTATTCAACTGTAACAACGGTGTGCCCACATGTCCGCAGTGTCCACGAACATTTACCAACAAGATCGGCTACGTCAGCCATTGGCGAGCACACCTGAGACAGCAACGGACTTGAAAGCAGTGGCCGTGGCCGTATCGGCTGTGCAGTCATTACTATTATACGTAATAGTTGTCAAAATAAGTACCTAATATGTACTAGGAAAACGATTTTGCAGATGCGCTTTTCCTATCAATACTGTTATTAAACCAACGTCCTTGTGGTTCTAACCGTTCTAACTTTTTAACTTAACACGTAGGTTTGTATTTGCTTAGCCAGTGTACATAATTTAATAGTATATTATATAACGGTAACGTTATGAAGGCTATAAAAGTTGAGTACCGCGGTTAGGCCACGAAGGCTTGCCGAGTGGCCTAAGTAAGGTACGAGACTTTTATAGCCTTCATAATGTTACGATTGTATACTATACTTTTTCTACGACAGCCACATACATACCTATTCGAGAATAATAAAATGGGTTAGTTACTTACTTCATGTAATGAATGGGAATATTTGTGTGGATCGTCGTAGCATTGAGTATTCTGTCCACAACGTTGATGGCGAGAACTTGTTGCACAATTCTTCAAAATATGCCAACAACGCCGTATCAGAAAAAGTTGAAACATTTTTTTGCAATTTCCATGTCAAAACAATCATAACATTTTTGGTACGCTTTATCTGACTTTTCATGTAACAAATTGTCAGTCACTTTGAGCGCCCATAGCCTTGATTTCTTCGGAAGTGCATTTTTCACCAGAATCACTCATAATTACTTATATTTTTGCACAATAACGTCGAATTAAAACAAACTACACACCACCGAAATAGTTCAAATAGTTTCGTGATAAGTTTACAAATGTCAAACATACCATAGACAAGAGAAATAGAAAATAAGCCGGTTTTCAATTACGAAAAATGTGGTTGCGTTCAAGAATATTTAAATGTCGAATGTAAAATTATTGGATAAACTTATGATTTTTACCTTTGTTTTGCAATATCTAATATGTAAAACGCATTTAAGTTTATTTTTTCATCTTGATTTAAATTATGAACCTAAATATTATATTATTTATTAAAAGTTACTTATTACTGTAAATGAAAACATACCTGATAAATGGAAGTTGTGCTTTTAAAAAAAAATTAACAGAACTCCTATATTCATATGATTACTGCTAGCAGTAATCCTATGAACCTATAGACAAATAGACTTTCTCATCGTTACTCAAATGAACTTAATTTGGATACCGCTGACAATAATCTAATTGACAGATTTAAGTGCTGGAGTAGAAAAAATGGTTAACAAATTAACATGTTAGATTTACCTATAGATTACTTAGTTATTTCAGTTCTAAAGGCTTATCGCCGTTTGTTGACTATAAATACCGCGTCGATAATCTCATGATTTGCAGCGCCTTATTTACCCCTAAACTATTGTGGCGTCTCCCGAATGACGCAACTTTTGATACACTAACTCTTTGCCCTACATGTGTATGGCTTACTTAAGTTTATTACATTGCTTCTTGAAAAATATTGTTAGTTTAAGCGGTTAAGTTACAGCATGTAATAAAGGCTCTGTCTTATACTACATGGTTTCCTCGATCGATCAATTTATTACCCTATCGCTTCCTATATTTAATTATTTCATTTCCATACAAATAGGTCTCACTTATAACCCCATATTGCACCATAACTGCGTCAATCAACTGCATTCATAAATCCCTTATTTATAATCTAATAAACTTTACAGCCGCCATATTCTCAAGACTTGTTAATATTCCTTAACGTATAAGCCTCATGTTTTTTGAGAGCTCGCTTAACCCCCCTTAAAACTGCCCTCGAATATCAACCTTCGATATGTACCTTTAGAACTGGTTTTTCCCGTGAATGTCGTGGGAGGAAAGTAAGTAGTGCTGCTCAATAACCATCGGCATAAATAGTATTAACAACAATTGATTTACATACAAATTGCTTTAGACAATATTGCTGACGGAATGGCGCGCGTGACGGCGCACGTAGACGGGGCCACGAAATACGCGGATGAGTGGAGGAGGGTTGGATGATAATGAGAGTTCTTTTTTTGACCACTCTGTTACATCAAAGTAGCGTCAGATAGCTGACAAATGTGTCGTATAAAATGAAAGCAGTCATGAATGTTAAAAGTTTGTTAGCGACCAACAGGGTTATTTATTATGAACTGAAATAAATACCATACACTAAAGAAAAAGCGATCAAGCCCACTGGTGACGAAGCCGGGAATCAAACCCGGGTTTTCCGCAATCGCGCCTGACGTGCTGGAGCGCTACACCACCCCGACCGCCGTGGTACCCGTCGAAAAGGTTATTTATCTAGTCCTCCTACGGGATCATATGTCATTATTGAAACGTATCTAAAGATAATAAAATTGAAAGCAACGCCACGCTTATCGCCAACCAAATAGCAAGACTTCGCAATTAGTAAGATAAACCAACGATTGGGAATTAATGTAGTAGCTAGCTAGCCAAGAGTACAATTAATGCATTGATGCTCTGTGGCGAACAATACGCAAAGAGAAAACTACGGAGCGTCAACGATGTACTCATGGCTACAGTTTATTATATTAAAGAAACCGCTGTTTTAGTGGCCTCGCGCGGTAAGCCAGGGGGTGTACACATGTGTAGGATTGTAGGTACTACAGTACGATGGGAACGAGCACCTGATTGCGAGACGTCTCGTCTGATTGACTTGTCTGTTTATTTTTATACTGGCGCGAATTACCTACGAGCTACGACTGCTACGAGCGAGGTAAAGTCGGTCGAATTCAAAGGAAAGCAAATTACAAACTGTCTCATAATGTAATACGGATTATTTTCGAAGTGTAGAAATTATGTTAGTTAAAAGTCCTTTTCTAAAATGTTTTTTACCACTAAGGTACAGAGGGACAAATCTCGACTGGGGGACAAATGTAACTGGTCCATTTTTTCCATGGTTTATAAATTTTATAATGTTTGCATTATTAAAGAGAGTGTCCACCGGTTATAAATATACCTACCTATGGTAGGCGTGTTCAGTGAATACACGTAGAACTCAACATCATAGTGTAATAATGGAAAAAATGGATTAGTTACAATTGCGCCCGGTCGGCAAAATCTCCACTACTAGGAAAAAATTAACTTACGTATTAACTTAAAAACTTCAAGGCATGCACAGTATTAAATAAGTATAAGCAAATGAACAAACAAAGTTGTGCAGGTATACATATTTTTGGCACTTAGTTCACATCAACATATAATACTTTGACTGTACCCTCTAAAGTAGAGGTCGACGTGTATGTATGTATGTGTGTGTATCGCCACCGCGATAGTGCGATGCAAGCAATTAAGCAGACTTGGAGACATCCACACTCCTTGTGAGGACTATGAATACTACTATACAAGTACAGGAATGTAATTATTTACCAACTTGTACCTATGTAATATTTGTGTTGTGTCTCTATCTGGATAAATATGGAGAATCAGGCCCCGTAGCCGAATGGCATTATTGCGACGCGAAACGTAATCGAAACGCCGCAGAAAGGTAGTCTGACTCTGTCGCGCCAATACGCAAGAGCGATAGAGATAGATAGCTACGAAAGAGATATTATCGTGAGCGTTTGTGCATTCGGTTATGCAAACAGAGTCCCAATCTAATAAAACAACTTTTTATGGTTTAGACCATATTTTTGGTTTGATTCACGAAAAGTAATGAAAATCGAGCGTAATCAATGAACCATCACTGCTGGCTACAGCATCTTTACAGATGATAATAAGTGACTAAGGAGGTATTCTAAGGAGGCAGAATACAGCCTACATCGGCAGCAATGGCTGCTGTACAAGCCAATGGCCTTTCGGCATTTTCAATGATAATCGTATCAAAACCAGTTAACTGCGAATACAAATTGTTACACTAGCAAGCTTTGTAAACCCGTAGGTAGCACATGTTTTATCCAGAGTTTAGCTCTCACTTAACGTATACGGCACAGGAATAAATTGTTCGATTTCTCGACACCTTAAGACCGCCTGTTGCTACCTGTATGTTTAATGTAATTCTGCCGGCGTATCACGCTTCCAATTTTATCACTTATCTATGTGGATAAAGTAACTGTCACGCTTTGGCAAGTATGACAGTGTGAGAGTGACAGACGTCTTATCCACGTGAATAAGTGACGAAATTGGAAGCATATTTACGCCGGCTGTTATTTGTAAACCTGTTATCTTTGTGGTGCAATAAAAATATTTACTTACTTACTTACCTTACCGTTATATCTACGTAGTCATTAATGGCTTCTCCATTTGACCAACAAAAACTGTATTTGAATATGCAAATACCTTCTAAATAAATAAGAATAAAGACGGTACGAATAAAGTCGTAAGATGCGGAGTTATCAAGCGAACTCATAACCGCTCGCTAGGCAAATCATGTTCGCAAAAAAAAAAAAAAAACACCCGCCAAGCGCGAACTGAAGACATTACATTGGGCCTTTTATATTTTAAAAACAGGTCATGTATTATATTATGGATTCTACTTCGTTTAATGTAGGTAACCTATATAAAGACCGTTTGTGAAATAATAAATATTTCAATGAATATTATTATTATTCTAGTGTCATCCCGAATCAAGTACTTATAAGTTTTATCTTGGTTCTTCGTCGGATTAGTAAGTAGGCCATATCAAAAATACACAGGTACCTATTGCAAAACATTTTAAATATTTTGTACGTATATATTTGGCTCAAATCAGGTGAAAGCATGAAAGGCATGCTAATAGTTGATTCTACATAATAGGTATATTAGGGGAACCTTTTCATAGAAACTTCCCAAGGAACCCTAGTATTCAGTTGTAGCGCAGCATGAGTCGCAGATTCAATTTCATCGAATAATCAAGTACAGACAAAGAATCCACAATCCGCTGCCATAAATCAAAACAAGAGTAAACGTCACTTTCCTACGTCGTAAAACGGCCCCAGCACATCTCCTTGAGGCACACCCGCCACAGACTGAAATATAACCATAGAAGTTACTACGTGAACTCGCAGATTGCAAAAATGTTGAAGAAGATGTTAATAGTGTGTGGGTAAACAAAAGTGAGGCTTTTAAATAAAACAATTTGAATTGAGAGCCATCTTCTGATTGGTTGGACAGGGAGGAGCGTTTAATGTAAAGTAAGAGAGGGATAGACAGACAGTTGAATATATTGTTAAAGTAAAGTAAAGTAAAACATTGCACGTATAATATTAACCATTATGTTGAAGCATATGTATTTTGGTGCAGGATTGATAGCGAATATTTGCTTACTAGTCTTTGAACGTAATGTTTTAAATTGTGTGATTGAAATTACTTTACAAATATTGTATATTAGATTTTGCCCGCGGCTTCGCTCGCGCTAGAAAGAGACAAAAGTAGCCTATGTCACTCTCCATCCCTTTAGCTATATCCACCTAAAAAATCACGTTAATTCGTCGCTCCGTTTTGCCGTGAAAGACGAACAAACAAACAGACACACACACTTTCCCATTTATAATATTAGTATGGATAAGTAAGTGAAAAATAATATTAAAATATTCTGCTTAGTAATACTATGATTGTATTTCGTCCAGTTATTAAAATTGTAGTCGAGTTAAAAATAACAAGGATATTTATTGGAAAAACATTAATTTTTTAAATTAGATATTGCCATTTTAAATTAACAATTTAGATATTGCCATAAAACCGCAAATCAAGTAGAAAATGCCGAATTGCCTATTATGTACTATATAAATATGTATGCTTGCTTGTTTTCATGATTGCAGACGAATTATGTGAGGGTAGACAATTATACACACTGCTGCTTTAACAATATTATACCTATCTACTGTATTATGATGTGGCAAGTTGAAGGCAACGCCACTTTCTCAGTAAAACCCTGCTTAAAACTAAATTTCAAAATATTTTCCACAAATTGATTTTGCTCACAGCTGAATTCCAACTATTACCTACACTCGTAGAATAAAACTGCAATTTTCTCCCAATTACCAACAACAGTCCAAACGGGGGGAAGGTACAGTAAGTTTATCTTAAGTGACATCTCCACAATGCTCGCGAAGCTGGTAAGCTCACCACAACCCCAATTAACTATGCAGTTGGAATTAGAGTTGGCCTTGCTCGTTCACTAAAAAGACCGATCCCAACTAGTACAATCTCACAAATGCACTACGTTCGGCATTTTAGTACACCAAGACAAACTGGGGGAGTGACATTTATGTGCTATGCTGCTTATTTCACCAAGAGACGCTTCCGATCAGGCGTAGCCGAATAGTATTTCTGCGACGCAGAACGCCACCGAAACGCCGCAGAAAGGTAGTCTGGCTCTGTCGCGTCAATACGCAAGAGCGATAGAGATAGATAGCTACGAAAGAGATATTACCGTGAGCGTTTCGTGAGCGTTTGTGCATTCGGCTATGCACACTGTTCTGTCGGAGTCGGGTCAATCAGGTAGCTTAGCGTAGAACCGATATCCCATACATTTAATCCGCCATCTTTGATTTTTGCCTTTGAAATCTTTTCTACATCCTGTATCGGATCGGATAATGTGAAAAAGCACTTACTGTCTCTGTCAATCTTTCCGCTCCTCGCTCCCGCTATATCTGTAGTGTACTAAATGTCATAAAGAGCAGAATTATTTGGTAGTTCTAGTACAATGGAAGGAATCGAGTCTTTTGTACTACTAGTACATGTACTACACATGCCTTATCTCAATGTAACTTTATCCGGAATAGAAAGTAGGTTACACAGAATCCACTTTTAGAAGATACAGAATCGATTCATGCTTAGTCACGCTAGCTCGGTTTACTTTTCTGTAAACGCTTTCAAACATGATCAATGATTCGCCTGACGTAAATATGTCTAGTCTATTACTTTCGCATGCGAATATTAGACTAAACCGCTATAGGAAATAACACCTAAATACAATATTGTTAAGATTAGAAGTCATGGTGGAATATGCAACGAGGATGCGATGTTTGAGAAGTAATCGCTTGACGTGTTTACAAAGTACTCGCGAGAAAAAAATGACGATCGTTCGATTCGAATTTGAAATTTATTTCCCACGTTCAGTTTCATTAACTCTCCGAACAAACGCAAACATAAAAACAGGGAGCGTCTGTTCTAAAATTAAATTAAAAGAGTCGCAATAAAAGACCTGGAGCTTTATTCGACTTGCAAAAACTGACGTTTCTTGTTGAATCAATCTGACATGACTGTGATGTGGATGAAACCTCAAGTTGTCGAATACGAACAATCATTTGTCAAAATTAGACACTTGCAATCCACAAGTAGGTGCCAAGTGTGACAGACAAATAAACTAATATAACCTAATAAAAGTGCAGCGTTGATTTTTGTCACATTTTTTTTTCAATTAGGTACTACTTTTTAGTTGTGGTATCATAGATAGATAGATGTATCTATTACATACATTTATTGGTACTAATCATACACCGTCAAACATTGTTACAATTATGTAAAAAATAAAAATACAATCTTTCAAATAAAATTCCAATAAAATGATGTCTAATTTGATCTAAGGAACTTGATGCCATTTTGTACATTAAAAAATAAATAATAATAGTAATGATCAGAAAAGTGATATCAATACAATAATTACAACACAATTCGAAAATCAATGAAATTACAATTAAAAATAATAATAATAAATAAGAATTCGTAAATACAATTTTATTATGGCATTTTAGGTCATGTTTAATTTTTAGCTAAATTTTCATTCATCAAAGAACTCATTTATTGTGTAATAGGCCTTCATTAGGCAATACATTTTCAACTTATGTATAAATTGGCGTTCATTGTCAACATTTTTGATAGCTTCAGGAATCTTATTGTACACTTTAGCGCCCATTACCTTGAGAGACTTGCCCGTTTTCTGCAGTCTATGTGCGGGGACTGCCAGCCCCAGTTTCCTCCTTGCGAAGTTACTTCGTGCTAAGGGGAATTCATTCGGGTTCCTTCTCACATACTTAGCCACCTCGACGATATAGAGAGAAGGCACTGTCAACACTCTGAGGTGAATGAAGAGTGGCCTGGCCGTCTCATCTGGAGGAACTCCGCATATAAGGCGAATAACTTTTTTTTGAATCAAAAACGGCCTGTCTCTGTCAGCCGCTAAGCCCCATAAATCTATTCCACTGATCAGGTGTGTATGGAAGTAGGCATAGTACGCAGTCATTAAATTTTGCCGTGTTAACGTCCGCTTTAGGCGAGATATAGCATAATAGGCAGAGTTGAGTTTCAAACATACGGCGTCGATGTGCTCCCCCCATTGCAAACCTTTATCGAACGTGAAACCTACATAACGAGCATGGTGCACAGGTTCAATTCGATCGCCATCGACATTGATATCGAGTGTCGACTGCGCTACACAGCTGAGTGAAAAGTGTATTAGGTTTGTTTTATAGGTACCAACAATAATATGTTCCTCCCAGAAGGCTGCAAAAATATCTGAGACGCTCTTATGGCTGTACAAAAAAGGTCAAGTACTATTTTTTGCAGCTTTCGTTGTTAATGCGTATGGTAAGATGACACTAGCGCCACTTTCGATATTTCCTTATCATTATCTTCAAAATAATTACTTACATATTTTATCATTGAAATCTCTACATCAGTCGCTAAAAAAACACCATTAGTATTCCTCAAAAACTAGTCTAAAATAAAACTGGCCACTTTTACCTATCCAAGTCACCCCAGTAGACCATACTATTATGTACTTACTACCATTCTTACTTGTCCTCAAAATTGTTGATAATGCAGTCGTTTGTTTTGTAATTTGTTATCTACCTTTTACGTGTTACGTACCTATATTTGTTAATAAAATTGTGTTAGTGCGTTACTGTATTCACAAACCTTTGTACTATTTCCATTGTTAAGTACCTTTAGTTAATTCAATATCATTGTTACCTTGCGCTGTATACTGTAGATTTACGTTAAATCTAGTAATCGGTGGACAATGTTGTTGGTCTCACACCTTACTATTGTTAACACTGTAATTCTCTATTAGAGCCTTGTGTGTTACTGTTTGTTGTCCCAAATAAAAAAAAAAAAAAAAAGTTTGCAACTAGTGTGCACTTATTACAAAAAAATATGTGATTTTTTTTAAATTATGAATGGGCTTGGGCCACCGACTAGCCAAAGGCAAAGACGTGGCCTACTATGGAGTGAGCTCGCCCAGAAGACGCCTTGTTGATTTGATGGTCGCCGGGTTATATGAGCTCGGAAATATAGCCGCTGGCAAGGAACTTCAAGATATAAGAAAAAATCGAAAGTGACGTTAGTGTCGTCTTACCCGTCGCCTTAATGTGAGTCGAATGAGGCCCCTGGTTTTACAGGGCGGGCTAGCGCGGCCTTAAGTTTTCAATCGGTCGCCGCCCACTCCGATACTGCGCATAAACAAACAGTTTGCGCTTTTTACAGTTTACAGCGACCCTCGTAAACGGGACCAACAAGCCACACCGAATCAGCGGTTTACTGGCGTAGTGAGGAGGTTGTGGTGGTCGAAATATCGATAGTTGAAGACAATACAGCTATAATGAAAGAAAGAAAGAAAATATTTATTTGGCATAAAGATACATAAAACGAAACAAGTGATTACTAACTAGTACAGTCAGCTGCAGAGAAAATTAGACCCCCTGCATACAGATTTATATATGATGCCACTCAGCGTACACAGTGTCTAATAGACGCGGCCATGTCTATAGGGTAGTACCCAGAATACGAAGTGACGTTATTATTCTATTCTATATAGCACATCAAAGCGCCGTTATTTATCTACGCATTTTATTTATAGTTATAAACTACAGATTCTTTTTGATGACGTGACATAGTAAATATAATGCCAGAGTTTATAATTGCGAATAATTACCTTTTCTTCTGGAAATTATTTAGGTTCTTAATAGAACTGTTTTTGCATGTTAGCTTTATATTGCATGCCTATCATAGGGTAGAAGATAAGGACCTCCTTAAATGTAACACCACACTGGCTGTAACAAAACTATGTTCTTGCAATAAATATATTTCTATTTCTATTTCTATTTCTAAAAATTCCTCAAAGAAGCCATTCTCATATATCGACATATTCTCATCTCTAGACAGTTTCAATTCGTCCGTCTGACGAAGCCGCGGCCCGCGACAGACATTTGCATTTTATACCGTCCGAGACTATCTTCTTCAGGTAATAACCTCTTTGACGAAACACCACCGTCGCGCCCTACACCCGGATCTAACAGTCTTAAACTTTAATACTAAAGCGTTAGAGAAAGTGAGGAGTGCAGAGTTAGCGTGGTCGAGTTAAACAAGGAATGGAGATAAAAGTAAAAGGATTATTGGTGTCCGGAGCTGGGATGGCGAGCACGCATGCTAGGTTGAATTCATTTTGTTTTATGTCGAGGATCTTATTTAAAATCACACAATAGGTTTCTTTAAACACGTCGAAAGGGATATATGTATCTTTACGTAGAGCAACAAATTGAGAGAGAGAGAGAGAGAGAGAGAGAGATCTCTCTCTCTCTCTCAATTACGACGACGACGAGACGAGATACTTTTCAACTTGAACTGGAGAGATGTATTTGTAAAAGTATTCCAGGGTGATTTGATTACCTAAATAATAATTATACAACCCCAAGATTTTTCGTAGCACTTTCGTAGACAGGTGAAGGCGTAGGCCCTTTTGTTGCGTGGTTCAAACTTACAGCGCTACGCCGTAGCTTGTAGCAATCAATCGATTTTAAGAATCCAAAATTTATGCTAGTAGGTATAAATGTAACAGTAATTTTGCCGCTGCTAGTACATAAATCTTATTTTAAAGCTTTTTCTAAATAGGGTAAAAAAACTAAAAATAAACATCCTCCCTCTATATTCTAAAACCCTTATATACATATGTGAAGCGGCACCAAGCGGCACTGAGATTAGTACCACTACGCTTCCGTCTGTCTGTTTCTTCCGTCTGTCTGTTTATCTGTCCCTATAATAGGTATGCTTACATCTTCATAACTACGCAACAACTATTAAAATATTTCTTTTTTTAATAGGCATAGTGATTCAAGATGAGGGTTTTTATATTATGTATAATTACTCGCGTGAAGCCGGGGCCCGTCGCTAGTATTTTATATTTAAAAACGGGAATATTCCTTCAGTACCTTGACCTGGGTATCAATAAATTGCAGATGCAACGAGCCGAGAGGTGTTTTTGTCCCCACGCATGCAAATTCACACTTCGTAGGGCTGGCAATTGAATTAAAAACATTTTTCCATAGCCAGATTTAAACTTAGGAACTTTTTTATGTACTTAGACCTACATATTTGAAACTGGAGTGGGATTTCATCGCGAGTACTTAAATGGAGAAATAAATGACTATTTTCTTATTTTAACGCTACACTTTATTTTAAGGTAAATTTTCGAACGATACTTTTACACACCTTAACTTTCGTATTACCAACACCTGTCCTGGTAGGCAACCCTAGAGATTGGCCAGCACACGCATCCCCTAGAAAGCAATTATCACAGTCGCGCAGGTAATAAAACCTGATGGGTCTACAACCAACACTACCAGACCTCTCCTTTGAAACCTCCACCACACTACTACATACATTGGTCGACTTTTAATCATCCACAAATAAAAGGACTCTTAGTTAATCTAGAGCAACACACTTGACTTAAAACCTAAGAACTTAAAGACCGTGGAATAAGGTTTAAAAAAGACCAGATATTTCCGTCAAGGTAGTATAGAGGTAGAGTTGAAGGTATATTAGCCGCTTTTCCAAGCAGTCAAGATGCCACACCGGCTAGTATAAAAAAGACTTTGGTTTCTATTAAGGACAATGTAGATGAAGGTCTAAATATCCTGGTCGCTTGAAGTCAAGACACCGTTTATTCGCACCTCGAGACACCTATGTTAGTTAGCTGCGGCGTTATCTTAATTTTACGAGTGTTGTCTGCCGGGGCGGAATCACCACATTTGCACTCGCTTGGCAACTTCATGGGGAGAAAATCGTTATGGAACGTTTGGAAGGAGATCTTGAATCGGTTGGTGTTTCAATTTGGTAAACAGCTGTTTTAAATTTTGCTGAGTAGATCTTTTGTGTCTTGTTATGTCGATACTTAGAAACTTTAGCTAGAAAAGTTTATTTTGAAAATTTCCGAAGAAGTTTTTGTTTCTACATACATATAGAGGTATGTCCCTATATTATGATTGTTAGTCTCATATACTATTTTTGATAAGTATTCAGTATCAATCAACGTAGGTAGAACGCATAGGATAGTGGCATAAGCTCGCCATATCACTTTTAACTCAGGTAATTATTCAAACGTTACAATTATCTAAACAAAACTAAAGCTGTTTGTACCCTCTTTAACGAAACAGTGAATCAACTGGCCGAAGTAAAGGCATACCATATGCCACATCACGCGGTGAGGACAAACACTCAAGTTGAAAAGCAGAGGCGAGTGGTATTTGATGCGAGGCATAACGAATTAAAAGTTAGGCCCAGCGACTTGCGGCAGATACAATTTTGTGAACTGAAATCGGTTACATCAGCCACCTGAGAGCTCAGGATCTCATTAATCGGTGCAAAACAACTGTGGTCAAACCCGGACAGATGATGGGCGATGTTTAGTGAACTCGCGTAGCGGGCGATGTTTAGTGCGTTCAGTTCAGTGCAGCGGGCAGATGTGAGTGTGACGGCGCAATTAGAGATTAGGCGTAAAATCGACCGCGCTGAGTATTTAGCGACGGATCTAGCTGTGACTGGAAGACACATTCAATCTAAGCTGTCGTGAGTCGTATTAATTCAATTATTAAACCGCGGTCCCCGGTTCGAATCCAGGAAAGGGCATTTATTTGTGTGATGAGCACATATACCTATTTTGTTCCTGAGTCATGGATGTTTTTTATGTAAATATGTATATAGTCGCTTAGCACCCATAGTACAAGCTTTGTTTAGTTTGGGGCTAGGTTGATATTTATTTATTATTTATTATAGACTTACTTACTGACCTACTATTACCATTCTGAAATGTAAGCTACATTACTGTCGCAACTCTCAACAATCCGTAACACTGCTGTAAGACATATCAAAACGGAAATTTTATGATAACATTGTGACAGCAGACCAATCAGTAGCATTATTTTTTAACTTTATTCCCGTAGCTGAAGTTCTGTAACTGGTTCATTTCAGGTTTGTGTGACTTAATTTAGATGCACACTGAAATGTGTGCTTCCAGCGCGTTATGGCGCTGATTCGTTGATCGCAATGATGGCGTGACAAAGATCCGCCGCCAACAATCCCCGTCAATTTGCGCGCTGACAAGGTGCACCACGCACTGCGACAGCGTAGAGACGACTAAGTTTTCATTTTTTCTCTTTTACTTTTTTAGCGGACACATAACTACGAGAGTTATAAAGATTTCAGACTGTCGTGCAGCCCGAAATCACTATTGACTCCGGCGCTGTCGCTGTTGTGAAACATCGTAAATGGGGCTGACTGTGTTGACGTACTAATGGCAACTTTTTCAAGGGGTTCTTTAAGAAGAAGGTACCTATTTAAAGTTCTCAAAGTTTGGCAACGCATAAAGTGATCCTCTGTTGCTGGTTATGTATGACCACGGGCGGTGATGATTTATTTCCATGATGCGGATCGTTCGTCATCCAACACCATTTAATCTAGTCGCATATCTTCGACGCACATATACATGCCAATGTCATCAAGTAATTTGCCACGCGAAGTTAATTTCCTAATATTTATATTTTGTCGATATTGGCCCCAATACCGCCAAATTTTATATACTCGTAATGCTGTCTCCACGAGTTCTCTGTGCGCGTTCAAATACCTAGTCAGGTCGGTCAGTTTTGCTGGCTAGGGCCCTCCACGTCGCTATGACCGCTGGCGCCCGATGTACGGTTTTAGCTGATTTGATTACCGAGCTGAGGTTTTTGAATTAATGCACGATCGTCATGATTAGAATGCGTTGGGATCAGAATTTCCCTTCTAAATAAGTTGTCAACACTTTGCTGGAAACGACGCCAATTGTAATAGAAGGAACGATGTTATGAACAATGATATTACGTCTATAAGCGATTAGTATTTTCGACGGTGTTCACAAGACTATTCAGGCACGAAGTGATTTCCAGTTGTATGGGAGCTACATAGTCTAGGAGTGGTCTTTCAAATTTTAATCAACTGTTTTTTTTTCATGAAATAAAACTATGAAAACTGATTATATCGCATGAATTTATAATTCATGCCGACGTATCCACAATGTGTTTCCTTCGTCTCTTGATAGGTCCTTTCCTATGATATTTTTTTGCACCTATATTCCGAAGACTATATCTTCGATATTTTCCATAAACGTTACACTGGGCTCAAGAATTATAACAAAAGTAGGATCATCTCAAACAACAGCTTCTCATCAATATATCAATATCGGCCACCTCTCAGAAACGTGCCGCCCCCCCGCCGGCCCAGCTCATACTATTTGTAATACTATTTGAGGTTCATCAGACGATAACCGCTAATTGCCTCATACCTCGCACCGCACACGACAGCCAAGATAACAAGATCTCTAATCTTAAACAAAATTAAAGTAGCTAAAGGTCAGAATGAGATGGTCAGTTACAATTTGTTTGGATTGGATCAGTGATATTAATTGCGCAGCGAAGGAAAAAGTTGTGCGGATAAGTTGATATGCTTTGAATGTTAATCATTAATAGTAGGCCTTTTTCTCCATATTTATAATTGTAAATGCGCTTTATCCATGTCTCAAATAATAACCATGTTTTGTGAAAAATGTAAAAATGCCATCGGGGACACATTGTCGATTCATGATGGCCGAAACTTTAATTATATTTTAGGTGGCGGAAATATCAAGTATTGCGATCAATCCTGTGCGTAACACCGATTAGGGTAATAAAACCATTAAATTATTTCAAGTAAATTAATCTAAACCTTTCTACAATTCTCGTTAACATTATCAACCTTTTATTGAACAAAGTCATGAACAGTTTGCCAGAATGGCGCCGGATCAAATTTCAGATCAAACTTAAAACATAATGGCGCGAATGAGCCACTGTGTTCAGTTGGTGGGTTGATTCGGCCAGTGTAAAGCGACCTCCGAACTGATAGTATCAGCAAGTGTTTCTATAGTTCTTTTACCCTGGTTTTTTACTCAATAAGCATTTGGAAGTTAGAAATTAGTAAAAATGTGCCGCAGGGAGCGATCGAGAGGTTACAATTACGCTTTATTGCGTTTCTTGTAATTACTAAAATATAACGGCGAATTGAAATGGCTGTGGCTGTAGTAATTGCAGGGACAAGGGAGAGCGATTTGAATGTCTAGAGAAATATTAGTTTATTGCTTATTTACATTTTTTAACGTGACTAAAATAATTATTAATCACGAGAATTTAGATTAATTACCTACCGAAAAAAAAAATGATTTCGCATAATCCTCAAATCAAAAATGTAAAAAGTTTTTAAATAAGGATAGGTAAGTAGTAACTATTCAGGTAGGTAAGGTCATTTGATTTGAAATGCTGTACTTATCTCGTATTTGTTCTACAATATGACTTATGTATATAGTAAAAATAATTAATTTAAAATACTGTCCTACCTATTAAAAAACAAAATATCTACCTAAATTTGTTAGCTTAGGAACGTAAATAGTATATAGTCCTAGGTAACTAAACCCTGACGGTAGATTGGGCTACCTTCGTTTATGTAGATTTGTAATAAAGTCCACAATATTTACAGTGAGCAGACGTCACAAGGTACCGCTATCTTCGTTTTGAACAAATATTGATAAATATTTCCTATTTACTACAAGTCTGAGGTTTATCGCATCAAAACATTACGTAAATGGATGAGTATTTAAAATTCAGTTACTTGTTTACAAAACCTGTTAGGCCTCTAACTTTGGTTTGGTCTAGTAAACGTATAGTTTTATTTTTATAGATGTTTTTTTTTAAGAAACGTTCTAGAAACACATTTTTGTTAAGTTTTATTCGGCACCTATATTATATAGAAATATCGATGCAAATAAAATAAACCAAAGTCTCATTCATTTACTTAATAATTTTTCGTAAACTAGTGATAAAAACAAATAACATTTTTATGTACACACAGTTAAGTTATAAATAAATACATAATTATAGGTATACTCGTAACACATTCGTATTATAATAAAACCGTTAAATACAACTATTTTAATACTACGACAGATAAGTTATCGCTACTTTTATGACTGAAGTTCAAGTAGAAACTAAATTCAAATTATTACGGTTTTCGTCACTGGCTCGGGGTGGCGTGATAAACACATCGACCTATTTATAATACTTATCTTTTCCGTAGGCAAGATTTTTATTTAATAAGTATTAATACTTTTAGGTATTTTAAATTAAAATTTTAGATATTAGGTGTTTAAAGGAATGTAAACAAATAATTTGACAATTTTCGGGTAATAAATTGAATCACAAGGCCAAAGGGCGGCGGTCTAGTGGTAAAGACGTTAGCCGCGTAAGCTGAAGACCCGGGTTCGATTCCCAGCTAGGCCACCAGTGGGCCTTGTCGTTATTTCTTTCGTGTATGATATCTATTTCAATTTATAATTTATATATAGTAGTGTGACTACTTGAAAAAAGAACAAATCAAAAAAAATTCAATAAAATAATTTGATTTGTTCCCTTGTAATTTTCGGGTAGTTACAACATTTTGTCGGCTAACCAACCGAATACAAAGTGGATCTGTCACTGAGCAACCTGTCTTTAACCTTCTTATTTGGTCGTGTAATCTTTTAAATTACCCTCAATTGGCATAAGGAGCATATTGAGGGTAGATTTTGTTTACATTTATATAAATACCTATAAAAGATAAAGATACAAACTATAGTTATGGTTTTGTTTGATGATACAAAATGAAGTGAAAGTCGCGTAGCCAACATTTCGCATCAAAACCAAATCCAAACTGTATCACCTGAATCGGATGTTTCATTATTAAACAGAGGTAGCGATAACGTTCAACAAATATATTAGTAATGATGTTTGAGCATTAGGTGTTTGTTTGTCCAATATTATTGTAAACTAAGAGCAAACTTCGTAAAATAATGACTATTTTATTTTTAATTGAAATGATAAACATTAATTATGTTACACTGGTTTAAACTTCTTGCAGCTGCATTTTTTGATAACCTTGTGGGCGCTTTCTCTCCAGGGCCCCAGGGTCACCTATTTGTACCTATTGGAAAAATAAGAAATCAAGGTAAAAATTATTGATTATAATTAAGATAATCTTACTCGTGTTTATTTTCCAATGTAGGTAACTAACTCAATTAAAAAAAACGTCAGAAATTTGTTTAATTTGTATTGCATTCGAAATAGTTAACCGTTTTCAAGGGCTAGCTCTTCGTCTATTGTAACAACAGAGTTAACCTTTGTGTTGAACATTCGTGGTTTGTCAATACAAATGTTTATCGGTTTTCCTTGACTTTGGCTCATTTATTAATGATTTCATTACGTGTGTAAGTATATTTAAGTTGAAATAAGTGGAATAACACCTCAGTTATACTTGTTTTGGCGATTAGGTCTTCAAAGTTTGAACTATGTTTTGCTTTGCATGTCATATCACGGTTCAATATTACCTACTTAAGTACTAATTGGTAAACGAGTTTAAATTTTCTTAGTGTTTTCGTCGTCGAACACGATATTTAGGATGAATTTTCAAATGAATGGATCAAATGCAATAGGAGTTTCTTTCACCTTCCATCTTGCCTTGGAAATTAACCTATCTATCTATAGCCTCCTTTAAAGCGCCTGTCTTCGGATATAGGACTCCTCTCCATTCCTCCACGCCTGTCGGTCCATGGCCATCTGCATCCAGTTCTCGTCAGCTTGTTGGCAGATGTCATCTCTCCAGCTCAGGGGATGTAAGTAAGTAATACTTAAGTACTTACTGGTACTTTGTTGGCGTGATGACCCAAAATGAGTCCTGGCCTCCAACACAAGAACACGCCATTTTACGTGGTCCTTCGTCGACGCCGAGTTCACGGAGATCTGCCTCCACTAGCCCAGCGATATTAAGGATGGCCAGCAAGACGGCGTCCAGTTGAACACCTCAGATAGGTTCTCTTGAATGTCCGATCCTCACATTCTCATGAGATGGTAAATAATGGCAATGAAAAACTTCTTTGAGAAGCACCTATATCTCCTGTAATTTATTCTGGCAGACCATCCGAAGTGCGAATTCCCTGTTTGCTTTACGGTAAGCGTTTCATTTGGCATGCGGCCTCCGCCGTAAACCTCCGCTGTGGTTGTTCCTTCGCGGCGCAATTTTAAAATTGGCAGTTGCCCCGATCGGGGATAGTGGGGGATTGGAACTTGCGCATCAATTTGATCTCATTTTGGTGTTGTTTTATGAAATAGCAGGCAAACTAGTCGACGGATAGCCTGATAGTAAGCGATCATCAGCGGCCATTAACAAATGGTGATTACCAGAGAAAATATTATTTTTGTGTTGTTCGCATAAGTGATTGCAAATGTAAGTAGGTAAGTTTAAAAACCAAGTCATCGCTTATTGCTCACCAAACGCCAAACCTTGATTGTCTAAAGTGATAATTTCGAACAAATATTTTTGACAGTAGACTACATTTTTAAATAAATTTATTATTATTTATTTTACTATTTATTTATTAACATAAAAGTATACAGCTTATAGGTACAAGTAAAGTGTCCCACAAAACAGTTTCCACGGTTTGAGTGTAGGATCGTGCAGTCTCTGCTCTCTTATTTTATAAAATAATCTATATCATTAAATACTTATGATAAACAGTTTCTATACGTAATTTACGAGGTAACTGTTTAATGACCCCCCGATGATGGCAACCCCGGCTGTCAAAGAGATGGCAACCCCGGCTGTCAAACGATAAGCAGCTGATTTTGCTAGGTCCCTTTAAAATAATTATTTTTTAAGGATATTTTGTGTAATAATTACTATTTTAAGTGTAAACTAAGTAGATTTAACATTAAGTTTTGTATAAATATAATAAGTGAAGTGTTTTAGTGACGTTTACCAGTGTCTTTGATGTATCAGGTTTGTAGCCGTTATAGGTTATAAATTTGAAATATCTGTTCGCCTTTGTACACTTTCTAGGTCGTATTGTCACTAGTTATTGTTAATTGTGTTTTTCAATTCAGTGTTAACGTGTGTACAAGGCTAGAACAAGTGTAGACATAGTTAAGCGTCATTATTTCATGTAAGTACCTACCTGCAACCGCTGAGCTTGAGTAAGCAATTTCTTGCTTTGTTTTAGTGTTTAGTACATTAAAAACCCATCTACAATGCAAACACGCAGAGCAGCTGCAGCAGCCGCAGCAGCGGCTCTCCAGCAGGAGCCTGAAAAGTGTGATAAGCTCCAACTTACCTTGCTGGAATTAAAACAATCCAAGGAATTTAGTGCTCAATTGCTCAGTGAAAGAGAAGACAGTGAGAAAGAGCTATTATTAGTAATTGATAGGAACGATAAGTTGAAAAAGGAACTGTGTACATTAGAGAGTGATTACAATAATGTAAATTCAGAGCGGGCCCGGCTTCAGGAGACGGTTGACAGGTTTATGGAGTGCAATGCTGCATATGAACAGGCCCTGAAAGACATCGACTCATTGGAGAGAGCACTGCACGACGCCCACGAACAAATCTACGAGCTACGGGAGGCCCAAAACCAAGCAGCTGCGGCACACACTCAGACCTTGTTCGAGGAACTGGTCCGGCCTGACTCCCAGTTGGTTACCGCAGCAATTGAAATCCCTTTGGTCACTACAGATTTAGCCAATGATACCACCACACCAAGGTTAGTAAATTGCAGCGGAAACAAACTAAAGAAATATATTAAATTGAATAAAGTCATTAGAAAAAAAGAAAAACTGTCAAAAATAAATAAATTGTTTTTTAAAAAATTAAAATATTGTAAAGTTAATATAGGCTTAGTGGATAAGTTGGATTTGTATTCTGCTCAGTTAGAAAATAGTAAATTACAGTATGAAACTGACACACAGGCGTTAAAATCAAAAATTCAGACTTTGGAGGATTCAATAAAATCTTTGGAAGGCATAAATGAAAGTTCAAAAAAAGTTATTAATGAATATTCTTTGGCTATGGATGACTTAATATCCCAGATAAAGCATAATTCAGACCGCTTTGAGTCGTTGACCAATGCCCAGTCATGTGCATGTAAGCAGGTGACCGGGGATTTGTCAACCAGCACACTCTACCCAAGCCTGTATGACAGTTTACAACAACAGCATATAAGTGGTAGTAGCTCTTTCGACACTTCTCTAAAATGTATACCTAAGCCTAATGTTATTATGTACTGTGATGAAATTGGAAGCGATATGAGCTCATTTCTAAACTTTTACTTAAAGGGACTTAGTACAATCAACCATTGTTTGCCTCATAGTAGTTTTGAAAATATTTTAAAACAAATTTTAAATGACAGTGATATTCATTCTCAGACGACACTGCTTATCTTTATGGGAAATAGGGGCAATGTGAACAAAAATAATTTGGTCAAATACTTTGAACAGTTAAACTCAATGGCAGTGCATAAAATTATTTTTTTCACATTCCCCTACTGTTCCCAAATGTCAGAGGCAGAAAATAACACTAGACATAAGTTAAATATAGCTTTATATAATCTTTGTACATATAGTAGTAAGGTTAGCATAATTGACACTAACAAATTTGTTAGTAAATACCATATGCCTATGGTATTTTTGACTAAAGGTAATTGTTACCTTTCAAATTATTACAAAAGACAAATAGCATTATCGCTATCCTATTTACTTGACATTTCTGCCAAAAATTTGGCAGACAATTCTGCTCCTATTGAGCAGCAAAGTATGAACTTGGAATTGGTTCCAGTCATAACCAATGATTTAAACTAGCTTTTAAGACAAAAGATTCTGTCTCTGGCAATCTAGACTTAAGTAAATATAAGGAAAAAACTGTAAGCAAGGGAAGTATATCCACCTGGTGCATCAAAATATTCAATGTATTAGAGGTAAAGATTTACAAATTGAACTTTTTATGAAGGATTTTTATATAGATATTTTATGTATTACTGAACACTGGTTAAAAAATAATGAATTAATGCCTCAATTTATTAATCACCAGGTAGGAAGTTCGTTCACCAGGCATAGTTCCATACATGGTGGGTCGTTAATTATAATAAATAATCAGTTAAAATTTAAGGAACGCAAGGATATTGTGTCCATGTCTGTTGAACGGACTATAGAACTAAGTGCAGTAGAATTGGAGCAATTTATTGTTGTGTGCGTGTATAGGCCGCCATTAAGTAATTTTGAATTATTTGAAAGCATAATGGAATCTGTGCTACTGAAAATATCGCCTTCCAGCAAGAAATTACTTATTTGCGGCGACTTTAATGTAAATATTTTAGAAAATTCGACATTAAGTTGTAGGCTGTTGAATTTTTTCAAATCATGTAATCTGAACCACATTTTTATGGAGCCTACTAGAGTGACTGCTACTAGTGCAACCTGTATAGATAATATTTTCACAGATATTTTTCCTATTACAAAAAATGTAATCAGCAATTTAGAGTCCGACCATTTAGGTCAATTAATGGTATTTGAAGCTGCTAGGAAAAATACCTTGAAAAAACAGATAACTTTTGTACCAGTAACCTCGGACCGCGTGGAAAGAATGAAACAGAGTTTAGTTCAGGCGCTACCCGTTCTGTCTCCAAACATGAGTCCTAATGATATGTATAATTCATTCTTTCACACATATATGGAAAATTATAATACGATATTTACAACAAAAACGGTCACGGTTAGTGATGCATCAGTTTTTAGTGAGTGGGCAACTGCAGAGTTACATCAACGAAGACGTGCATTGTATGCCTTGTATGAGGAACGGCGGTTTAATACGAGTGATGAATTTAAAGAACATGTCAAACAATTTTCGAAACAGTTTAAATTAGATTGTCATACCGCTAAACGTAATTATTTAAGCAAGAAAATTAAAAGTAGTTCCGATATAATTAAAGCAACGTGGAAAGTAATTAACGTGGAGACTGGTCGATCAAAGCAAAGAACAAATGAACTGAAATTAAAAATTGATGGCAAAATTGTAGATTCCAATTTAGAAGTAGCAACAGAATTTGAAAAGTTCTTCACTGATATACCAGTTTCCACAACTAGGCACTTAAATTCATCACCTGCATCTGCCGTTACATTGTTAGAAGATAATGTCACAGAATGTAGTAGAGACCTTGTATTTGAACATGTTAGTACCTCAGATATAATTAAGGCATTTCAATCAATTAATGTTAAAAAAACTTGTGACCTTTGGGGAGTCTCTGTCCATGGTGTTAAATCTTTAATAGAAATTGTAGCGCCTGACTTGGTAGTTATCTTTAATAACAGTGTTGATTGTGGTGAGTTTCCTGATCTTATGAAACACAGTAAAGTCATTCCATTATTTAAATCTGGTAGCACATCCGACCCCACTAATTTTAGACCGATATCAGTGTTACCGACATTCAGCAAAATTTTTGAAAAGTTAGTGTTATTTCAGCTATTGCAACATTTTAACATCAATAATCTAATGCACAATAAACAATTTGGTTTTACACGGGGTCGCTCAACAACCGACGCTGGTGTTGAGCTAATCAAACAGATTTTCGATGCCTGGGAGGAGTCACAGGATGCCTTGGGTATCTTCTGTGATTTATCTAAGGCTTTCGATTGCGTCTGTCATGAAACACTGATCAGGAAATTGCACTACTATGGAGTGAGAGGATCGGCACTGAATTTAGTCAAATCTTATTTACACGATAGAATACAAAGGGTCGACGTGAATGGACAGCGCTCACCGGGGTCACTAGTCTCTATGGGTGTACCGCAGGGATCAATATTGGGGCCTTTCCTGTTCCTTATCTACATTAATGACCTGCCATATCTTGTAAAGACCCACCATGATATAGTATTGTTTGCAGATGATACTTCCCTTATTTTCAAAGTCAAACGTCAGCAACAAACTTGTGAAAATGTAAACAATGCTATTTCCGAAGTAGTTAATTGGTTTAGTGTTAATAACTTATTGTTAAATGAGAAAAAGACTAAATGTATTAAGTTTGTAACGAGTAATGCTAAAAATGAACAAGCAAGTGTCGTTGTGAAGGATGAGGAATTGGAACTGGTAGATAGTACAGTTTTTCTTGGCATAACTTTAGATTCTAAACTTCAGTGGGGTCCCCATATTGCTACCCTCTCGAATAGACTGAGCTCTGCAGCATTTGCAGTGAGCAAGATCCGTCAGTTAACAGACGTGGAAACAGCTCGATTAGTTTATTTTAGTTACTTTCACAGCATTATGTCATATGGTATTTTACTATGGGGCAGTGCTTCAGAGATAAATACCATATTTGTTCTGCAGAAGAGGGCTATTCGAGCAATATACAAAATGAACCATAGAGACTCACTTAGAGATAAGTTTAAGGACATTAATATAATGACAGTGCATTGTCAATATATTTATGAGAATATTATGTATGTACATAAAAACATTTGTAAATTTAAGAAAAACTGTGATGTACATAATATAAACACTAGAAATAAGCATAAGCTTGCAGTGCCCTTCACTCGGCTCCATAAAATTAAAAAATCATTCATGGGTAATTGTGTAAGATTTTATAACAAACTTCCTAATGCCATCACTGAACTGTCTTTTAATCGTTTTAAACATTATGTAAAGCGTATACTGATCTCTAAAGCCTACTATAGCACACAAGACTACATGAATGATGAAACACTGTGGGATACAAGTATTGCTGAAAACCATTAATTATATAGCTTATTAATGATGATTTTGATAATTCAATGTATTTTTACACAATTTTTTTTGACATTTAGAATTTATTCTAGAAGTTTTTATACTAGTATTTTTTTATACAATTTAGATTGATATCATTTTATTAAATCAATGTAGTTTTAAAACAATATTGTTTATTGCACCAATAAATTGCTCTGATATTTAGAATAAGATGAATATTGTACACTGTTGACAATTTAAAAGTGCTTATTGTAAGCCTATTTGAATAAAGAATATTTTGATTGATTGATTGATTGACCTGACGTCTTTGTCATTAACTGTGGCTTTTCAGTCAGCAGTAATATTTGGATGCATTGCTGCAGTATTAACTAATGCTGGTGTAGTCCCAAACCAATCGGTTGGCCCTTTACTGATATCATAGACGGCATAGACCCAACAGTAAGCGAGCAAGATGCCAGCAGAACTAGCATAAGATGCGAGAAGTAGCCCGCAACTGATTTTCGAATGGCTCTCGGGCATGGCGAAGGCTTGTGATCGTGTGATTATAGAAAAACTATTCGAGAGAAGATTTGAGGTGTGATACCTAAGAAGGAACTTATTGTAACAAATGTATTTTTGTTTTAAGTTTTGAGTTTGAACTTCGTTGAAAATATAATTATGCTCAGTGTTCTCGCCACATTATTAGATGTGGATGTAGAAAATAGCTTTATAGAACATTATCCTTTATATCAAATTTGCATTTGGTAGTACATAGTAGTCAGTAATTTCTGAATTAGCGGGCGTGCCATATTAGTGACCAGCTTGTATAGTGACAACATACCACTTTATTTTTTTAAGCTGAAACTTCCTTTTAGCTATTATTGTTTAAAAAAATCCCAAACACCTCTATCCAAATTATTACCGGCGAGTCAACAGACGGCCCATATTTGGCAACCCATGACATCACCACACAAAGAACGCTTTGACAGCCTCTGTACCTACTAAACTAAACCGACCGTCCCTCCCAACATATCCATGCATGATCAAAACCTTTATGTTCATCGCCAAAGGGTTCATTTAGCATAGATATTTAGTGGTTATCTTGGTGAATCCTGACCCATATAACCATAATCGGTCGCCGTTCCTACGCAAATCCTCCTATTTTGTGTACACACAGGTCTTCGGGTCTCAATGTTTAGTCGCAGTACGGTCGACGTTTAGTCGCGGCGACCCAAATGGGGACGATTGGTAACAGGCACAAATGGTCACAGAAGTGACAGAAGTGTGCACTACGCGTGCACACATTGTTACCGTTTGGCGACTACTTTCCCAAAATCATTCGTTCATTTCATTCTTTTCAAATGGCGACTGTCAGAGACGTCAAAGTAAAAAAGAAATAAAATCATTTGACATTAAAATGTAATGGCGTAAGAATTTGTTAAAGATAAATATTGTTTGCATTTGTAATATAATGTGGGCTAATTACCATGGCCAATTAAATTGCTCGAGTGATTTCATAAAATAAGTCTAAATTTATCAACGCGCCATCAATTTACCTCAGTTTAACCAGTAATAATATTATTGACTACTCGGTGTTTGCGTGTTATGTATATTGATTGGTGAAGTTTTAGTGCTCTGGTGCATATACTATACTGAAATAATAAAAATAATGCCTAGAAAACCAATAAAGTTGTTAAAATATGGATTAAGACGGTAATATTCCATGTAAAAAACAGTCGCCAAACGGTCACCAAACGGTCGACAAACGGTCGCAAAATGGTCGCAGCGTACACGCGTGACCGAAAGCAGAATGGCTTCTTGTATTCATTTTTTTCAGGTATCCTCAAACTTTATAAACAATTAAATATGCCGTCGTACTCAGTTGCCCTCACTAAAGAAGATTAAAAAAAAATTGTAACGTGCGTACCGAGCTGCTGGGTTGTAAAGGATCGGGGATCATATTATTATGGTCTTCTATAGAGCAACTAGTATTGTGCGGCATTTCACAATTGACACTTGTTGAAGTAGTCTTCATTAATATTACTATCAACATTCATTTCAGCGATCTGTACTTCTTTTGTCAAGATTTTTGTATAGATAAGTGTCTACAAATTTGTAATGTTAAAGAGACATAAATAAAACGTAGTAGAGTAAATAATGTGTTTTTTTTGTAACCCAAACAAAATACTTGTAGATACGAGTGCGGAAAAGAGGAAAATCGATACGAGTAGCAATAAATTAATACACGAACGAAGGGAGTGTTTTAAATCGACACGAGTTGTGAATGTCCTTTTCGCACGTGTATCGTACGACGATTTTCAGTACCTAAATCTAAGCTAAGAGTTTCGACCAGACAAGAAATGAATCATTGCTTGATTTGCTCGCACTACTGCGTTAAAAAAAGCAGCATCTGTACTGAAAAAAACTATCATTGCGCAACAGAAATTCTATTAATATCACAGTAAATACTCTATTTCATTTGATTCCTACTTTTATTGTGTAAAGCAACACTACACTTCATTTTTATCAATAAGAATTAAAAATTATATATTTAATACATTAAGTAACTATAAAGTGCTTATCTATTTGTATTATCATTCTGCACTTTTCTTAACTTTCCCACATTTCTATAAAATGTCGAAGAGTGCTTAAATGGTCGTCGTCGTTTATTATTATTTAATTCGCTCATATTTAAATGATTCAAAGCAACCAGTCCACAACTTCACAAGACAGTTTGAGAAACCTTCGTATTTCAGATTGTCATTTGCGGATACAGTGGTTTAGGAGCAGTTCGGTAATCAGACCTACACATGTGTGTACAAATTCTGTCAATGTCACTGTCAGAAACCGTTCTGACAGTGACAATGACAGCCACAAATTCGTCCACATGTTGTTACCGTTATGTGTGCAAACGTCGACTAATAAAGTGTCGTTAAAAGTGATTCTGACAGTGACATTGACAGCCACAAATTCGTACACATTTTGTTACCGTAACGAGTGCACACGACGACTACATTTTGTTATTGTATCAATACGGTCGCATTGTTTGCACGCCGTTACCACGCGTTATGTCACATTTGACAGTTAGTTACTGATTTGAAGATTTTGCGACTGAAATGGTTGTATGGGGACTGCTCTATCCAACTTATCTATGCATTCTTAGAGCACTTTATTCCAATGCAAAAAAGGGTGAATTTAACAAGGATTGTTAGAGTTTTGTTGGTAATTTTACAGCAGTTATCCGCTACCGTTTGGCGCCGCGAGATGAGTAATAGCATGAGGTAACGAACAGATGTGAGGACATTGTTGCTGTAAAAACGTTAGGTGTCTGCGATGTTTTTTACTATTTATAGACTTGTTCTTTGTACTTCACTTCGTTTGTGTAGTGATGGATTTCTTGGGCCTCAAAGTAGGTAAGAAATTTTATTTGAATCGGTTGAAACTTTTCTCGTTTCACTTGTCTTGTCAAGTTTTCATTTTTTGTGGGTGTCTAGAGGTCAAAACTTTCGACGGGTGTCTCTATTACCTTGACCCGGCCGTTACTCACCTCTTACTCATTTTGATATAAATGAACACAGTAATGTTTATTTTAGAATAAAGTTACCTATAGAAATAAATGCAGACTGAGGTGAGTCAGATGTCGCAAATTTGTAATTTATTGGAATTCATATCTAGTTTTCCTCTAAAATTTTGTTGACATTATTAATTTAAATTACTCTTTTCTAATTTGCATCAAATTAGTATGTAAGTAGTTAGTATATTGATCTTACTCGTATAAGACTTATAATTAGCGATAAATAAATAAATTATGATTTTAAATTATCATAAATAAATGTGATAAGAATAGGTGTTGAACAAATTATGAGGTAGCCCCGATTAACTCTTTCTCAAACAATAAACAGAAAATAATTCTGATAAACAAGAGTTTACACACAAGGTAAAATCACAAGAAACATCTAAAATACTAAACCCAACACAAGTAGACTCACCCGGCTCCGCCCGTAACAAGACAATTACCGTTCCCAGCACAATTAGTGGCAGATCGCTTCCGTCTTCCAACTCAAAAACATCCTATCTTCATACATTTTCACAGACTTTTACTATCATCCTTGCAGCAAACAAAATCTCCCGCGCGAGACCAAAAGAATCTAAATTCCTTCCCTTTCCAAGGACGCTTGCTATCTTTTAGCTCGACAATAATCTAAGAAGGTGATTCTTATTATTTCTTCCCCCCTCGTTAATTAGGAAGAGTATTTTATTATAGCCAATTTGTCGGTACCTGGCAGATTGCCTCCCCGATTTGTTTGGGAATTTTTCGCGTGAGGGGAAGATGGTGGAATCTTAATTAAATTGGAATGAGTGGCGATTTAAAATTGATTGGTTGGAAGTGAAGGATGTGTAACAAACGGAGGGGCTGGGAAATTGGCTCAGGAAGGTACATAATGTGAAATTGTTTGTGTTATAAAAAAAAGTAAGAATAACGCTTGGAACAGAGTGTGAGAGTATAAAAATATATGTTCATGTACCTATCTTTCAGAAGAATAATTATTACAAAAGCTTACGAAGTAGAATGTTTAATTAAATCGTTTGTTAGCCGATAGTTGTAAGTCAAACAGAAGAGAAAAAAAAAACAACAAAAACGAACGTATTAAATTGGTATTCAATGGGAAATGAAGTCGTAGTATTTAGTGAATTTACTAAGGGAAAACTTATGTGCCTTATGTAATAACTTACCTCTATGTAACTGTCAGCCTTTTCAGACTTGATGATTTTTCCGATACAAGTCACCTTCTTTCATAAAATAACTTACACCCAAAAATAGATCCAAACATAAATGATGAAATCTAAAACATCTTCTAGCTTTTAATACGACTAAAACATCTGGCGTCCTTAATTAATCCACATTGAGCAACACGGCGATGTCAAATACATCAAAACTGAACTACAAATTCTCTCAATTGGCCGAGGTATCCAGCTAATCACAATAAACTTTCAATTAGAACCAAAAAGTTTTAAGGACTCTTATAAGGAATAGTCTTTACAACCTTCTTAAATTGAAAGAAATCTCATATACTTCCACTGCGTATGTTCGAAAGGACTTAACTACCCAGATATGTGTAATAAGATACTCCTCTTTAGTTCATCAAAAGAAGTAACCAGTAAACACCTCGAAAGTCCAAAGAACATAAAGTCCATGGGTGTGGAGCATTCATTAAAAGGAGTCTCCAGTAACTACCAATCTTTACACTCAAAAGGACATTAAACTTAAGGATTTGGGTGTGAGATAGGCCTATTTGAAAGAGAAAGACGGCGGTAGGTGAGTCAGTGCGTTCCCACGTAGCAATTGTCGCTGAGCGGGCTGCGTGCGCGCCGCTGTTGACCCGCGATCTCTTAATTGTCTTCTACCTAAAGATAAGGAAAGATGAAGAGATGATTAAAGATAAATTTAAAGAGTTTTTATTGGTGAATCCTACTCAGAAGCCGAAGGGCTTCTCGCTGCCGAGGAAATACTGGTGCCGCCTAAATAGAATTCGCACGGGTCATGGCAGATGCAATCACATGCGATACAAATGGGGATGGAACGAGAGTCCGTTATGTGACTGCGGCCTTGAGGATCAAACTACCCAGCACATAATCGAACGATGCCCTAAGAGACGTTTCCAAGGCAGCCCGGTGGATCTCTATACCAATTTGACACCTGACGCGATCGGTTGGTTGCGTAACCTGGATGTCGACTTATAATATTAATTGTCTGCAAATATACGCCATACGCTTAAATAATAATTGGTGATGTCCAAAAATAAATTGCGAAGTATGTGAACTGTGCATAAAACAATTTTGTGAAATATATTTGCAGTAATATATTATATCTTAATGAAAATTTGACCTAGATTGTTGAATAATTGCTTCATTATAGGTTTCAAGTCAAGTGTCGAACACTTCAGACAGTTCAGACCGAACAGTTCTAGCATTTTCTCACTACCAACTATCAACCACCATTCTTTACTATGAGAGTTTTTGTTTAACCAAATGTGATGTACCTAATGTTGAACAATATCCTCGTCTTCTCCTGTCATCCTCTGTCCCGTGTTGATGAGGCGACGTGCCAGATACGATACAATAACAGGAGCACTGACTCACGCGCTTTCATCAACGCTATTGCTACCTAGCACTCGCATTCTTTGACCTATCGCTTAACGAATGTCAACTACCTATTCCTTTTGTTTTAAGTTTTAACGATCTAAGAGCAAAGTTATATTATGACTTTTGTAGAAGTAATATTACTGAAAACAAAACACTAAAATTATCCACCTGCGGTATAACTAGTACCTAGCTATTATGCAATTATGTTGATAAAGATATAGGTACTACGGCTTTATGTATTTAACCTTTTCCGCTACCATCGTCTCTGTTTGCCTTTGATATCTCAATGGTCTTGCCATTGGCAAAAAAAAATTAATTCAGTTTGAACCTATGTTTCATAATTTCCTATTTTTTATGTGTTCGTCTGTTGGGTCGGTCCAGGTATCACTGACATTGTGGCAGCATAACTGCGTCAGCTTCAAGTCAGTGACTGGCAGGCTGCGCAGGATCGGGACAGGTATCGTGCTCTCATTTCGGAGATCAAGATTCACTTTGGATCGAGCCAAAATATTTAATGTCTTAATTAGTTAAGAGGAAGCCTTGGGAGTAGCGCCAGTGGCAGAGAAGGTGAGAAGATGTAGATTAGCATGGTATGGGCATGTAATGAGGAGGGATGGAAGCAATTTTACAAAACGGGTAGTAAATATGAAGGTAGATAGATGGATACAAGGGTAGTGGAAGGCCTAAGAAAAGATGTAACTGTGTGAAGAATGATATGAGAGTGAAAGGTATTACTGTAGAAATGACGGCTGATAGAGAGGTTTGGAAAAAGGTGATCTACTACACCTACCCCAAATAATGGGAAAAGAGTTTTGAATGATTCACAGTTATTTTCATTAGACTTATATTGACCGGGATATAGACCGTGATTACCTTTTTGATTTTTGTCGAGCTCCCGATATTTCGACGCAGTTGCATGCATCATGATCACGGAAAACTGACGAAGGCGGGTGGATGTTAAAGTTGCATAGACAGCGCGCGATCTACCCTCCTTCGCGCGCGTCGGCTGCGTGATCATGATGCATGCAACTTCATCGAAATATCGGGAGCTCGACAAAAATCAAAAAGGTAATCACGGTCTATATCCCGGTCAATATAAGTCTAATGGGAAAAGGGCAAGTGAATGATGATGTTTGTTAGTGTTATCATAAATGAGTGTATCCACACAAGATAATTATATTAGATTGATGTAAGTGTACGAGGTGCGCGGGCAATGCCCGCGTCAATTAGACTCGACTTGAGCGGCCGATCTATCTCCATTGCGCACACTTAGCCGCACTATTTATTATGTCACTTTATGATAGTGGTCCTGATGACTATCGGTTCTTGTGAAGTGTCCAAAACAGTTTAATTGACAGCAACTAGTCAGTATCTAAAAGCGTACGAGTGTGTAGATAGAATGTCAACATTATAACTATAGACGGTTAACCAAATGTTGGCACTAACAAATGGCGCGAAATTAAAAAAATCCATGGGAATTAAACCTTTAATCATTTTTTTATTTGTTATGGTTCGTCGATGATTCCGCCAATCTGACAAATTAACATGAAAAAATGTATTCCATCTTACTTAAGTTTAACTCGTATTACGTAACTAGGGACATCAAACAAGGACAATGTAGGTATGTTAGGGTTCTCTTATTTGAGTCTCAGCATGCTAAAAAAATTCTCGCCTACTTCGACTTAATACAATAAATTAAGCTTAACATTATCTTGAAGATGTCTGTGAACCCAAATACTTAGTACTTCATCATCATTAAATAAAAAGTTAAAACACGGCCCGACACAATTCTATCAACGCTTCCACCTCTTGATTGCTTTACCAACCTAATGGCTTCCCAGTATATTCATAAAAAGCAGATGGCGCCTACAGCATACCGTCATCCACTGATAATAAGCCTTATATCTAACGCATAAGGTCCAGAGGTGAGAAAATTACTGCTGCAGCAAATGTGTAAAAAACTGATAGGTATGTATATACAGCATAACATCCTCCTCTAATCACTCTTATTACCAACGCTGACGATTCACAGAAGGTAAGAAAAAAAAATGTTATACCTTAGATATAGGCAACTATTTAAATGAGCACCAAAAAAAGTTTTGGTACCCCAACCATTGCGACCAAAAAAAGTAGTTGAGCACCAAAATAATGTTACTTAAAATTATACAACTGCCACCAGTTTTAGTAAACCGTTTACATTAAATAGTAAAGTAGCACCAAAAATAGTAAATGAGCACCAGATTTTGAGCCCCAAATTAATGCACTTTTGTAACCTAAATAAATAATGGATTACCAAAAAATATGCATATAGGTACGAGTATATTACCAAATATAATAACACCAAATTTAGTAGCTCCTCACGATAAACCCCCTGCACACCGCACCTCATGCACAGCGCTTTTGACCAGTCTCATGAGACAGCGAAACGATCCATAAACAGACGAACTGCTCCTAAAAAGTGGGTTAGGTTAGGTTAGAACTGCGACCAGCATACAAACGAACTGCTACCAAAAAATGGTTAGGTTAGGTTAGAACTGCGACCCCTACACAGACGAACTGCTACTAAAAAGTGGGTTAGGTTAGGTTAGAACTGCGACCTCTACACAGACGAACTGCTACCAAAAAGTGGGTTAGGTTAGGTTAGAACTGCGACCCCTACACAGACGAACTGCTACCAAAAAGTGGTTAGGTTAGATTTATGGGGCGTTGGAGTGAGACGAAAGATCGGACGTGCCACTCTTACGGCCGAGAGTCGATGCAGACGGGTAATCCAAGAAAGCAGTTTTGCCAACTACCCATTCTGTATATTTACCATAAGAGCGAGATAGATATCATGCCATCGCGTTAGTATTTGCGTTCTTAATACTTAGGGTAAACTTAGATTAATCAACTTATGACTACCTATTTTGTTGTTTTTCTTTAATATGAAAACTGTATATATAGCGATAAGTTATTAAAATAAATGTTCATTATTCTACTGGTATCGGCGTTTGAATCATCTCCTGCCTAGGTCCCCATAGATTAGAACTGCGATCCATACACAGACGAACTACTACCAAAAAGTGGGTTAGGTTAGGTTAGAACTGCGACCCCTACACAGACGAACTGCTACCAAAAAGTGGTTAGGTTAGATTAGAACTGCGATCCATACACAGACGAACTACTACCAAAAAGTGGGTTAGGTTAGGTTAGAACTGTGACCCACACACAGACGGACTGCTACCAAAAAGTCGGTTAGGTTAGAACTGCGACCCCCCACAAAGACAAACTGCTACCAAAAAGTGGGTTAGGTTTGAACTGCGACCCCTACACAGACGAACTGCTACGAAAAAGTGGGTTAGGTTAGATTAGAACTACGATCCATACACAGACGAACTGCTACCAAAAAGTGGGTTAGGTTAGGTTAGAACTGTGACCCACACACAGACGAACTGCTACCAAAAAGTCGGTTAGGTTAGGTTAGAACTTCGACCCCCCACAAAGACAAACTGCTACCAAAAAGTGGGTTAGGTTAGGTTAGAACTGTGACCCCTACACAGACGAACTGCTACCAAAAACTGGGTTAGGTTAGGTTAGTACTGCGACCCCTATACAGACGAACTGCTACCAAAAAGTGGGTAAGGTTAGGTCAGAACTGCGACCCCTACACAGACGAACTGCAACAAAAAGTGGGTTAGGTTAGGTTAGAACTGCGACCCCCACACAGACGAACTGCTACCAAAAAGTGGGTTAGGTTAGGTTAGAACTGCGACCCCTACACAGACGAACTGCTACCAAAAACTGGGTTGGGTTAGGTTAGAACTGCGACCCCTACACAGACGAACTGCTACCAAAAAGTGGGTTAGGTTAGGTTAGAACTGCGACCCTCACACTGACGAACTGCTACCAAAAAGTGGGTTAGGTTTAGGTTAGGTTAGAACTGCGACCCCTACACAGACGAACTGCTACCAAAAACTGGGTTGGGTTAGGTTAGAACTGCGACCCCTACACAGACGAACTGCTACCAAAAAGTGGGTTAGGTTAGGTTAGAACTGCGACCCTCACACTGACGAACTGCTACCAAAAAGTGGGTTAGGTTTAGGTTAGGTTAGAACTGCGACCCCTACTCAGACGAACTACTACCAAAAACTGGGTTAGGTTAGGTTAGAACTGCGACCCCTACACAGACGAACTGCTAGCAAAAAGTGGCTTAGGTTAGAACTGCGACCCCCACACAGACGAACTGCTACCAAAAAGTAGGTTAGGTTAGGTTTGAACTGCGACCCATACACAGACGAACTGCTACCAAAAAGTGGGTTAGGTTAGTTTAGAACTGCGACCCGTGTACAGACGAACTGCTACAATAAGTGGGATTGGTTAGGTTAGAACTGCGACCCCCCCCCACACAGACTACTTTTAGGCCAATAGTATTTGAGTATCATTTTGTAATAAAATGCGGTAACAACATTGGTGCTCATTAATTATATTTGGGTTGACAACGATTATTTTGGATGTTATGTACTTTAATAGCACGGCAAAATCTTACAATTTTGGTTTCCATTTACATTAAAATGGTGTTTTAATGTTGGTGATCATTTTACAATTTTTGGGTAATTAGTTATTATTTCTTTAACAAAAGTTACAATATTTGGTTATCTTTTCTCATTAAATTGGTACACTGATTTTGGTGCTCATTTACTAAAATTGGTACTAGAATGGATTTTATTTGGTGTGAAATGTGTTATATATGTAGGGTAGAGTTAATCTACACGCGCGCCCTCTGGCGCCGACTTGTTCTTGTAACGTTTCGTCAGTCCGGAAATAAACCTGTGTCTGAACGCCTGTTTTTCTGTTGGCTCCACCCCAGAACTATTCCGCATCATCCCTCACCAAGTATAGACTACATATCTATCAACTGGCGACGAGATCCTTCGAACTTCGCGCGAGCAGTGTCAGCGGAGCCACGAATACGTTTTTATCACGACGGAGGGAAAGAGAAATTACAGGAGGGAAACTGCAATATGGCGGTGGGCAAAGTGGAACCGTTCGACATCCATAAAGGCAGCTGGGAAGCCTACAAGGACCGAGTGGAGCAGTATTTTGTGGTTAACGAGGTCAAGGAGGAGAGGAAAGTTCCACTGTTGATAACTTTGATGGGTGCGGAGGCGTACGAGCTCTTAGTGACTCTGTGTACACCGGAGAAACCGTCTACCTTAAAGTACGACAAAATTAATCAACTGTTAGCCGATCATTTGCAGCCTACGCTCAGTGTTTTAGCGGAAAGGTACAAGTTTCGTCAGCGTAAACAAGCAAAAAGTGAATCGGTGGCGGATTACTTAGCGGATCTGAAGAAGTTAAGTAGGTTCTGTGACTTTGGAACTTGGTTAGACGAAAGTGTAAGGGATCAGTTTGTGTGCGGTTTACATAGTGAGAGCATTCGTTTAAGGTTATTTACGGAGAAGGATCTTAAATTAAAAACGGCTACGGACTTAGCGATTGCAATGGAGGCGGCGGAATTTAATGCGGCGGAGGTAGCTCGGCGAAATAATCCCGGCGGCGAGCGAGAGGCAAGCTGCCATGCCATAAGTGAAGCGGCGGGGAGAGCGAGAGGCAACACACGAGGCGGCGCGACGTCAAGCGGAATTGGGCGAACATGGCCGAAAGGGAACGGGCAGCGCAAATATGGCGGCGCCGGCGCGGAAGTGACACTGACAGCTGATTTCAAACGAAAAGGAGGTCACGGACACGGTCAGGGTCAACTTTGTACTGTTTGTGGCCGAGATCATTCCAGTGAAACATGCAAATTCAAGTTATATTCGTGTCGAGTGTGCAACCAGCAAGGACATTTAAAGAAAATGTGCCCGCGATTGTCACGTTCCGGAGGACTACATTACGTATTTACGGAAACGGGGGATCAATCGGCCCCGGAAGATGATTTAGAGGTAAACTATTCGTGTGTTAATGTGGTTAGGCAAAACACAACAGATTCTAAATATCCGCCGTATAAAATGATGATAAATGTAAACAATAGGGATTTATTCATGGAAATTGATACTGGCAGCAGAATTTCATGTGTTAGTACGCGATTTTATAAAACTTATTTTAGTGACTGTAAGTTAGAGCCCAGCAATTTGAGGTTATCTTATCTGACGGGAGGAGGGGTTCCTACATCAGGAAAAATAAAATGTCTAGTGCGTTTGGGCGACTTAAACAAAGAATTAGACTTATATGTAGTAGATAATGGCAAGGAGAATTTGTTAGGCAGAGAGTGGTTAACTGAATTGGGTATCATTAAGAGAGTAAAGCAACGATTAGAGTTAATGTATTTTGTGAAACCTAATGAAGTTTTTGATCTGTCGGAATTTAGTTCCAGATTTAAAGACGTTTTCTCGGAGGGACTGGGCCGGTACAATGGCGGGCTGGTCACGCTGCGGGTGAGAGACGGCGCCAGGCCGGTGTTCCTGCGCGCGCGGCCATTAGCGTACGCCCTTCGTGGACCTGTGGAGAGGGAGCTCGAGCGGCTGCAGCAAGAGGGTGTCATCACGCCCGTGGAAACAGCGGACTGGGCAACTCCAATCGTCCCGGTGGTCAAGTCAGATGGATCTCTCCGGATTTGTGGTGATTATAAGATAAGTTTGAACAAATATCTAGAAGTGGACCGTTTTCCCTTACCAAGAGTAGAAGATTTGTTTGCCAAGTTACATGGTGGTAAAAAGTTTAGTAAGATTGACTTGTCCCAGGCATACGCACAGCTAGTTTTGGATGACACCTCCAAGTATACAGTTATAAACACACACAAGGGCTTGTTTAAATATAATCGTCTTATATATGGTCTATCCTCGAGCCCGGGAATTTTCCAGAGGATTTTGGAACAAATGTTTGCGGATATACCTCGGGTTGGTGTGTTCTTAGATGATGTGGTTATTACAGGGTTAGATGATCAAGAGCATTTAAAGAATTTAACTTCAGTCTTTGAGCGACTACAGAAGTATGGTCTAAAAATAAAAAAGGAAAAATGCTCTTTCATGTCGGAGTCAATAACATACTTGGGTTATGTGGTGAATAGTGAAGGTATTCATACTTGCCCTAAGAAGATAGAAGGAATACTGGGGGCCACTACGCCAAGCAATGTGACAGAGCTGAGATCTTTTATTGGCATGACCATGTACTATGCTAAATTTGTTAGAAACATTAGCACAATAATGGCCCCATTATATGCCCTATTAAGGAAGGAAATTAAGTTTAACTGGACAGCAGAGTGTGATAAAGCTTTTAATGAAATTAAACAATTATTGTCTTCCAGCAAGGTGTTGGTGCATTATTCACCGGAGCTGCCACTCGTGCTAACCACAGATGCCAGCAGCCATGGAGTCGCCGGTGTAATATCCCACATTATGCCTGATGGCACGGAGCGAGCTATAGCATATGCTTCCCGAGTCTTGAATAAAGCAGAGCGAGGTTATTCTCAGATTGATAAAGAAGCTTTGGGAATTATATACTCGGTGAAAAAATTTCATCAGTACCTGTATGGTCGTCAGTTTATTTTAAGGACAGATCACAAACCCTTAGTGACCATTTTTGGGGACAAAGCAGGTATTCCAGTAATGGCTGCTAGCCGTTTACAAAGGTGGGCAGTAATCTTGGGGGGTTATCAATATGACATTGAGTATATTCCAACAGCCAAGAATGCGGCAGATGCCTTATCCAGATTACCACCAGCTCATCAGGATGCCAAAGACTGTGCAGAGGTAACATATGTCAATTTTGTTCAAGATTTCCTACCTATAACTAGCAAGCAGGTGAAGAATGAGACGGAAAAAGATGAGACCTTGAGGAAAGTAAACCAATTCTTACATCGGGGTTGGCCGAGTCATTGTTCAGAAGAAGAAATCAAACCATATTTTGCACGAAGACAAGAACTATACACGGAAGCAGGCTGCGTCATGTGGGGATACCGGATGGTGATACCAACATCATTGCGAACCAGTATCATGAAGGAATTACATAGCAGTCATCAAGGAATTGTGAAAATGAAGGCCGTAGCCCGCAGTTTTGTTTGGTGGCCGGGCATTGACAAGGAAATTGAACAAATTTGCAAGCTTTGTACTATCTGTGCAGCAGACGCAGCAGCCCCTGCGAAGTTAACCCCACAGCCCTGGCCATATCATGAGCAAGCTTGGAGTAGACTTCACATTGATTTTTTGGGTCCCTTTGAAGGAAGAACATTCTTTGTGATTATAGATTCAACAACAAAATGGATTGAAGCTTTTGTGATGCAAAGGACAACAGGGACCGCAGTGATAAAGGTGCTAATGGAGGTATTTGCTCGCTTTGGGTTACCGAAAGAAATAGTTTCAGACAATGGGCCGCCCTTCACTAGCCAGGAAGTGGATCAGTTCATGACACGGAATGGAATTAAACATACCTACAGTGCACCATACCATCCGGCATCAAATGGAGCCGGAGAAGGGGCAATAAAATTATGTAAACGAGCTCTGCGAAAAGCGACCAAGGAAAAGGTGGACTTGGAGACAGCATTACAGACCTTTTTATTTAACTACCGCAATTGTCCACACAGCACGACAGGTGAATCTCCAGCCAGGATGTTACAGAGAAGAGCTCTTCGCTGTAGGCTTGACTTACTACAACCAGGCGCCACAGTAGATCAACGCGTCCGGGAAGCCCAAAGTAAACAGATAGAAAAGTTTACTAGCAGACCATCACAGCAAATGAAAATGGGAGACCCAGTTTGGTTACAAGAGTACAGCGGCCCTGATAGATGGGTGCCAGGAACCATATCCGAGGTAAAGGGGAACCGGAACTATGTAGTCTCTAGGGAAAACGGTACCACCACTCATAGGCATACTGACCAACTAAAGAAAAGATTCAAATACTGTGTACCACCAGGAGACCTATTTAATGACGAGGAGGATATAGGTAGAGAAGTGCCGCAGCCGACCGAGCCTCCGAGCCAGACCACGCAGGTCACGCCCGCGGCGCCCGCCCAGCCCGGCACCAGTACCGACCCGCCTTCTCAAACCGGTATTCTTGAAAGTAAGCGAGTTAGACGCCCGCCCGTCAGATACGGTTTTGAAATAGATTAAGTTTTTAAATATTTTTTGTAGTTATTATTGTAATAAGTTAATAAGTCCTAGAGCTTGACATACTGCATAATTTAGATGAACAACTTATCACTTTCATTGTAAATGATTAAAGCCATGTCAAGCCCTGGAACCCTAGATAAGTTTGTTATTTGCATCACTGCTGTTAATTAAGAAAAGGGGTGTTATATATGTATAAATGTAGGGTAGAGTTAATCTACACGCGCGCCCTCTGGCGCCGACTTGTTCTTGTAACGTTTCGTCAGTCCGGAAATAAACCTGTGTCTGAACGCCTGTTTTTCTGTTGGCTCCACCCCAGAACTATTCCGCATCATCCCTCACCAAGTATAGACTACATATCTATCTACCCACAAAGACAAACTGCTACCAAAAAGTGGGTTAGGTTAGGTTAGAACTGTGACCCCTACACAGACGAACTGCTACCAAAAACTGGGTTAGGTTAGGTTAGTACTGCGACCCCTATACAGACGAACTGCTACCAAAAAGTGGGTAAGGTTAGGTCAGAACTGCGACCCCTACACAGACGAACTGCAACAAAAAGTGGGTTAGGTTAGGTTAGAACTGCGACCCCCACACAGACGAACTGCTACCAAAAAGTGGGTTAGGTTAGGTTAGAACTGCGACCCCTACACAGACGAACTGCTACCAAAAACTGGGTTGGGTTAGGTTAGAACTGCGACCCCTACACAGACGAACTGCTACCAAAAAGTGGGTTAGGTTAGGTTAGAACTGCGACCCTCACACTGACGAACTGCTACCAAAAAGTGGGTTAGGTTTAGGTTAGGTTAGAACTGCGACCCCTACACAGACGAACTGCTACCAAAAACTGGGTTGGGTTAGGTTAGAACTGCGACCCCTACACAGACGAACTGCTACCAAAAAGTGGGTTAGGTTAGGTTAGAACTGCGACCCTCACACTGACGAACTGCTACCAAAAAGTGGGTTAGGTTTAGGTTAGGTTAGAACTGCGACCCCTACTCAGACGAACTACTACCAAAAACTGGGTTAGGTTAGGTTAGAACTGCGACCCCTACACAGACGAACTGCTACCAAAAAGTGGCTTAGGTTAGAACTGCGACCCCCACACAGACGAACTGCTACCAAAAAGTAGGTTAGGTTAGGTTTGAACTGCGACCCATACACAGACGAACTGCTACAATAAGTGGGATTGGTTAGGTTAGAACTGCGACCCCCCCCCACACAGACTACTTTTAGGCCAATAGTATTTGAGTATCATTTTGTAATAAAATGCGGTAACAACATTGGTGCTCATTAATTATATTTGGGTTGACAACGATTATTTTGGATGTTATGTACTTTAATAGCACGGCAAAATCTTACAATTTTGGTTTCCATTTACATTAAAATGGTGTTTTAATGTTGGTGATCATTTTACAATTTTTGGGTAATTAGTTATTATTTCTTTAACAAAAGTTACAATATTTGGTTATCTTTTCTCATTAAATTGGTACACTGATTTTGGTGCTCATTTACTAAAATTGGTACTAGAATGGATTTTATTTGGTGTGAAATGTTACTAAATTAGGTGCTCAGTTAAACATAAGCCTTAGATATATCGGAGCGTTCGGTGCGTTCAAAAATATCTGAACACACCCAACTACTGGCCTTAGGCTTATTTCAGACGATTTATGGTGCAATGTCCGAGAGACATCGCTTTTGGTGGGTAAACAGACCTAGGTATGTGAGAGCGACATATTTTGCCACATAGCTGACAAGGGAAGCTAGCTGCCGAACACACCTTTGTGGCACCTTGACCGCTAAGGTCCCGTAGCCGAATGGCATTTCTGTGACGCGAAACGCCACCGAAACGCCGCAGAAATGTAGCCGGGCTCTGTCGCGCCAATACGTAAGAGCGATGGAGATAGATAGCTACGAAAGAGATATATATTTTTTATATTTTTATTGTTATTTTCTTTTTTTAAATTTGTATGGCAAAATTGCTGATGTCACATAGGATAATAGTAGTAGCACTAATGAATTGTTATGTAGGTATACCCAATTATGAGCGCAATTGTACCTACTTTCTTTGTAATTTTCTCCGACCGTCCTTAGTCTGGGATCGGTCTGCAAACCAGCGCCGGGCATCTTGTCCCGGCACACGCTGAGACCGAAACCCTTTGCCCAATACAAAAAAATTATCTCTTTACTCACTATATTAATAGATATAACTCATCTGTAATAGTTTTTAATAATTGCATGTATTTTGTTGTAACTGTATGTATAAGGCAATAAACCTTTCTTATTCTTATTCTTATTCTTATATTTATCGTGAGCGTTTCCTGACCGTCTGTGCATTCGGCTACGCACACAGATATATCTAATGGCGACTGTAATATTGGTAAGTATAAAAAGCAGATGGGCACCTATGGCATACCACCGTCCACGTTGACTGCTCTTAATCTTAATTGCCTACATAATAAGGTCGAGAGATGGTTAGTAAATAGTGGCGATGTTACATGTGGTAATCACCGGGTAATGAGTGCGGGGCGATGTGATTCACACATGCGACCTCGATTGAAGCTTTCAGAGAGGTTAGAGCGTTGCAAGCTGTGAAACAATTAGACGGTAAAGTTCATAGGATAATCATTTAAATAAAACTAAAAAAAAATTAAAAAACCCCCGACATTGTGGACCGATTTTCATTAAACATGGCTAAGGACACTCCCGACTAATTCAGATTTTAAACAAAAAAAAAACGAAATCTAAATCGGTTCGTCCGTTCGAAAGCTACGATGCCACATACAGATACATACACAGACAGACAGTCGCGTCAAACTTATAACACCCCGTCATTTTTGCGTCGGGGGTTAGAAAGGAGGGATTCGTTATTCAGTACAAATATTATGCTAGTCCCCGCCTATACTCTGTACTCTTAGGTTCTCAAATAACGTTAATAAGTAATAATTTATTTCGGGTAGTTACACTCATCGAGCCACCTGTTTTTTACCTGCTTATTTGGTCATGTAAACGATTTAAGGAAACTTTTGAGGGTAGATCAAAATCTCTTTTTAACCCCCGACGCAAAAACGACGGGGTGTTATAAGTTTGATGGTGTGTGGTGCTGTGTGTGTGTCTGTCTGTCTGTTTGTCTGTCTGTCTGTCTGTCCGTGTGTGTGTCTGTCTGTGGCATCGTAGCTCCCAAACGGATGAACCGATTTAGATTTAGTTTTTTTTGTCTGAAAGCTGAGTGAGTCGGGAGTGTTCTTAGCCATGTTTTTAGAGGTGGTATGCAAATGCATGCCCCCTCTAGCACGAGTTACTCTATGCCTCTGCCGTGAGAACAGGCCGCATGTGCGGAGTACACACTCGTGCTTTTATTGGCCGCATGCCTTTAATGAAGCCCGTCACCTTGTTACTGATGCTCCGTTGGTATTTATGTCCTGATTCGAGAAATGCGTTTAAGATATCACAGCGATACAGTACCTACCGATCTGTCACCAAAAACCTCACTTATACAGATGTAGTGCGAAAAGAATCTATTTCAGTCAGTCTCAGCACACCTCGGACACTGGCGATCAAATATATGAAAGAGGCGCGTTCCTAGCACACATTCTAAGCTCGTGTAGGTGAACGCGTACTATGCTTGTATGAGTAAAATACGACAGGTCGACTGTTCGCGTTTTTGACAGGCGGTAACTGTGAGGTAACCGAGAGGGGGGGGGGACACTTTCAGCGGGGAGCGGGAGTGGCCATACTGTACGATAGTACTCTTTATTATACTGTGGTCTCAGTATAACGCCGTGTCTTGCGTGGGCGACGGTCGCGTGACCGTCTCATACTTCCATATCGATAAGGTTTGATTTCGTATGCATCGCATCGCCGTCGCGCGACCATCGCGCGACCGTCGCCCACGCAAGCCACGGCGTAAGACGTAGGTAATGACACTATCTGAACTAGCATGACAAATACTAACGTTTCCCTAAAAATACGAAGCAAAAGGTTTTCAAACTACATCTGTACTAAAGTATGGAGATCTAATTATTGACGTTTATTATAATACGTAATGTCCCGGTTTTCAATTTTACATTAGTAATACATTTGTCTATGCCTTTCATAAAAAGTTTAGTCCATCTACCTTCGCATCTAATATGTCGCTTAAAATATTACATGTACAAATAATTGATGTTCAGCTCCTCCACTTTGATGTCGCATGTGGTTGTCGTTGGTCGTCGCAGTCAAGTTACCTATGTTCCGTAATAACGTGGCTTGTCCCATCAGGGGCCCACGGCGGACAATTACGAAGGACACGCGACATACATCACCGCTTGAACGACGGAGTCCAACAGAAGCTACAAGTGACAGGCGAAAGCGGGGTACAGTGGCTCAACAGGGGCCCACGATGGACAATTACGAATGACACACGAGTTACATCACCCGGTTGAACGATGAAGTCCAACACACGTTGCAGTTATAGGGACATTAGGGACCATATTCCATCAAGGAAAATTTGCGATGAGTCATGGTTTGCTGCACTCGCTGACTCGCTGATAGCGCCGATATCCGCAAACTTTTCTTGTCAGTCCTGCGGTAGACTATGTTGGTCTCGCATCGGTCTAATAAGTCATCAGAAAAGGCGCTCCTCGAATATTACACCATAAATCGTCTGCAATAGACGTTAAGGCCAATGATGATCCAATCAAGGACCTACAACAGACAACTACAAAGAACCATGTCCATCTGAGCAACACAAGCTACAAAGTATGGACGGGAGTCGAAGACTATGATAAGTGTAACTTTGAGAAGATAGGGAGTTGTACCTATGGGACCCACAAACATCATACGCATGGAACTCAACACGAACTGAATACATATAGATACTGACAGCGCGCCACGCTTATCACTTCCAAATCCTTCCCCTCGTCCCTTACGCCACACGCGTCCGAAGGGCCGGCGGAAAAAGGCCCTTTACTTCCCACTAGTAAATAGTCGGATTAACCGGGCCCATAAATCAGGACCTGCGCCGGACACGATACCATCGCGATACGAGGTAACTTCGAGGTTATCTGGAGGTAGTAACTGATATAAATTAAGTGTGTTTGCTTCATTAGGTCGAAGAAAATATGTAAGTAGAAGAGGATAAAACATATAGAAAAAGAAGAATTAGACTTGATTTAGACGCCATGCGAACTCGTATACGATTTTAGTTATATTGCGGACTATTGAGGTTGTTAATGGGCCCTTAAGATTGTCATTTATTACCTGTAATTACCTAGGATAAATTTGTAATCTAAGCAAACATAGGTACTTAATCAAAAGATCGTTATTACGAGATATTTCAAGTATTTTTCATTGATGTGAGATTCCTGTTTTCTAGAATATATAGTGCTTAATAGATGATCCATAGAAAATGAAGTGTCAGCGGCCTCACAGGATCTGGCCTTACAAGTATTACAACGCGAGTAATTATTTATAAATTAAAATGTAACGAAATTGCCCCGCTGCATATTACCTATGATTCATTCATAAACATGGAACTGTAACACTGTAACTTTCAGTAAAATCCTACAGTAAGAAATCAGCAGCAAAAATTTCAAAATTGAAGCTGCAACGAAATTTATGTAAAAGAGTCGCTGAAATGAAGTTTTCACTCCTAAACGCGTGGAATGTAATAAAGCATAGGGTCTGCACCTCACCATCTGCGCGATTGAGCGTCGAGTGGGGCGTCGAGCGTTAAGCGTCGAGAGTTGAGCGTATGAATGTGAACGCGCTCGATAAATCACGGGGAGCGATATGAAAATTGCTGGATTGGTCGGGGCACACTGGGGTTGAATTTGTTCTGTTGTGTAAAAGGTAAAATTGCTGAACTGAGTATTCCACAGATGTCATATATACCATAGATCAAGCAAACGTATCTACTTAGCGTGTCAAATGAACTCAGTGAAATCCACTGAGTTGTCCGTCTTTACTCGCAGCTTGCAGCTTTCGGGCGTCAATTTTTGTAAGTTGAAGTCAACCAAAACATAAAAAATGCCTCGTTACGTGATATTCAATTGCAACAACACAAAAATTATGAACAATCAAGAGCCTGAGACATATTTAAAATTACAGGCAAGAATCAACTTCAGTACAAAATTTGACACGCTCGGCCCCTATACAAATATATGAATTTGTTTCTTCTATCTAAATTAAGTTCTGTGGAGTATTCAGTGAAAAGAATATTGACTGACTTGAAAAATGTCATGCTTTGCTGGGAAAACACCTAACGTAAAATAATAGATAGTGTTAATTACTACAATCATTAGCAAATTTATTTGTCTCTGGTATGTACATTGACGCATTTCATATATTTTGTTGCTTTTCTACCTTTTCGTGGACACGGCAATACAAAAAAGACATTATTCAACACTTACTTTTAAATTGTTCCTTATTATTTATTAATCTAACCACCACAATTTATAAAACATTATATTTATTCAATGATAAAATGATAACAATTATAATAAAATAAAAAAAATGGTTTCCATTGATAGTTTAATTCTTGCACTTGGTGTCCCTCAGCACTCCATCACTTATCGAACATTTTACTGCGGTTTGATCGCGGCCAGCCATATGGCCAACACTGGCCAACGTTAGACAATTCTATGCTGCAGTTCTGGATATTAACTCCATTTTAGATGAATTAGTCCGAACATATGAAACTGCATCAAAACTCTCAACCTTCTCCCCTAAAAAGTGAGGAGCCTGATTCTGGTATATCTGAAGGTGTCTACCAAGCTACCAACCACAACAATGCTTCAAAAAAGCCTGTGTAATTCTTTTTGTTCCTGGTATGAGCAAGTACTTTGTTCCAAAATACCGGATTTCTTTAACTCTCGAGGACGTTGACCTTGCATTTGTACCAAAACCTGTCATCAAAGAAAATATTTGTATACTTTTAGAGTATTTATTGGGCAACACGTTTCTTACAGCGCTTAGGTACCTACTGCTCAAACAGATAGATGTAATGCAACCTTGTCTACAAGCCGACCAAGCGCTAGTTGGCATACAAAGTAGAAAAATTGGCCAACATGTAACAGACGGCCAACCACGCTGCACTTCTCAATATTGAGCCATTCCAACTGCCATAAGAAGATCAATTTCTCACTGAACGGGGTCAGGAGCTGAGACAGGTCTTTTAAGATATTTCCACCGTTTTTAGATAATTTACGACACTGTTCGAGCATGTGTGAATTGTTGCATATGACGATGAAAAAGATATTGAAATGGTTTGAATATCTTATTAAGATAAAAATACTAGTGCTTGAAATTATAAATACCCAATAGATGACATTCTTCTATCATATCTACTGCCGATGACTTAAGATTGACAGTAACAAATGACACGACAGTGTCTTTGTACTTTACCTTAGGTTTCGTCGAATACATACCTCTAATATCCTGTTTTTTAAGTTTCTTGATTTCTTAGTTTTTTATCTTCACTGAAGCTATATATCCTGAGATTAATTTAGCTATCTGACCGGACATGTATTTCCCGATTAAGCAGGAAAAGGTAGGGATAGGAAGATTAATTACAGAACGATTGAGCGGACGCCGAGGTAAAACTGCTGACGGGGGCTGTCATGTAACAGGCGAACATCAAGGTATAAATACTTACTGGTGCATTGATTTTTTATATATACGCGGTATAGCAATATCTACAAAAATATACCTATTTCATGACTGGATTCAATTTGCTACTTAATTTATACGATTGGGAAAAATTTGGCACTTCAGAGTATCTATTTCATTTGATAACAATAATACCTATCTTAATATTAAAACAGCAAGGCCCCTTTAAAGTTCTGGCGGTGACGGCGACTCCTTATATCTGAAAGAACAACGGTCTGACCATCAAGACGAGACGGGTTGCCTATTTGGGCCACATTCTTTGACACGTAGTATGGCATTTCTGCGACGCGAAACGAAAACGAAACGCCGCGAAAGATAGGCTCCGTCGCGCCAATACGCAGGAGCGATAGAGATAGATCAGTTCAGGCGGCAGATTGGTGCAATGGTGTCATGGAGCACCTGGTTTTGTACCCTTCTGTACCTTTCAACGGCCAAGTCACACAACATGAACTATAATAATAAAGAGCGATGCATAATTATTCAAGACGACTCGATGCTGATTTGTAGGAAAATTTGATAGTTAGTTGTAACGTTCAAATGACCGTCAGACTATTTATTTGCAAGTATTGCAACTTGTTAGTATCGGACGCCGACTGTTTGTTGTGATGACGGGCAGCGAGGTGCGTAATTACTGTGCGCACGCGGTCAAATTGCACGTCCGTCGCGTCGCACAGCTACGGATAGCACAATCAATTGCATTATTTTGGTATTTGGTCCCCGTGTGGTGACGGGTTAAGAATTTTACCACCCCCTTTCTTCCCGTGGGTGTCGTAGAAGTCGATTGTGGGTTATGGGTTAAATTGTGGCGTAGGCGAGAGGCTGGCAACCTGTCACTGAAGACATAATTAAATGCCTGCTGCGACAGCACACAAAGTATTATAATTTTCATTATCAGTGGCATTATTCAGTCTAGTCACTTACAAAAGACCTTCAAAAATCTTGAGAACTAGCCCGCTTCAATGTTTAACAAGCACAATTATGTACGTTGTCGCCAGACTGCCAAATATGACCCTATAATCCAAACTACGGAAATAAATCCCCGTGAAAATACCATTTCTGCTGACGGTATCCGTGTCCAGCTGTCGGTACACCTATTCACGTGTGATGGATTGCGGGCGCGATTAGGGCGCCGGCTGACCTGTTCTTTCATATCTCACTAATGGCCCGTACCTATACCTACCCGCGCCGGTGTAGGTACTCAGTACCTTGATAAACGTTCGCTACTACTGGATGAGCTACGAGGGAAATATGATCCAGTACCGTAAAAATTAGATACCTTGTTTGCTTCAGAAATCGTTTTTACAATTTTTTTTGGATTTTTACTCCTAACACAAAAATAGTACTAGGGGGATCCACCAATATTATGTAATATTCGTGTAGGTAGCTCTTATATTGCCTTCTTGTCAGAAGCAAGGTTTATAAAAAGTAAGTAGAAATTTGTTATGACTTTTAGCATTCTTCGTGCTATGGCGCAATGTTGTAGCTAGTAGGTGCTGCAGGATTAGCACACGATTGGTGCGAGAGTGACACCGCGAGATAGACTACCCGTCCTTATATCATTAATACAATTAAAAGAGGACGTGTGATCTATCTCGCGGCGACATACTCTCGCAGCAATGTGCTAACCCTATTGAACTGAATAAGCTTTGTACACATCGACGACTGAAAAAGAAATTTTCCATGCCGTATCCAGCCGGCAGCGCCCCACGGCATGTACCTGTCGGCTGTCAAACGTACAAGGGTCATTACTTAGCCCATCACCGCCGTAATTAATACTCACGTCTGCCTTTTGGACAGCTACCTATACGTCGCACATCCTGCATCCTTTGCTACCCTTGCTGCTTTGACGTAAAGTCTACTATCGCATGTTTGAGGGATTTATTCTTGTGGTTGTGCTAGGTATTGCTGAAAATATTCTGCGATCATTACAATCTCTATGCCATTAGTACAAGGTATGTAGCCGTAAGTTGGAAATGCACTGTTCTTTTGGTTTTGGTGAGCACGCAGGCTGACCGGTGACTTTCGACAGAGTCATGTTGAGGTGGATTGGAAATTTAAATTTGGAATGGTGAATTTTAAATTGCGAAGTTTTTTGGGTTCCGTAGAAAACACCATGTCACATTGAAATCCTATTACTAAACCTTATGTACAGGGTGTAAACCTAATACGGGCGAACCTCTTAATGGTGGTGAGTATAGGACGTATAAAATGTAATTAGATAACTTTTACTTAAAATTGAAATATTTTTTTTATCCATACAAATTAATTCGGCCCGCAACGTAATGCAATGCAAACACACTCCCGTTAAACGCTCGTTGACAGTTGTCATTGATTGTCATCGCAACCACGTTTACAGTACATTGCTGCTGAGATTTTTTTCAAAAATTCATTATGGGGTGAAAATTAAGAGTAAATCAAAAACACCTCTTAATTAATGATAACAATATTGAATTATACGCCTAGTTTTATTTATCGCCCTTATTACGTTTACGCGCTGTATATCCGTCAGCATGTTGTTGCATGAACCATTTATTTTAGATGATTGCTTTTTAGGGTTCCGTAGTCAACTAGGAACCCTTATAGTTTCGCCATGTCTGTCTGTCCGTCCGTCCGTCCGTCCGTCCGTCCGTCCGTCCGTCCGTCCGTCCGTCCGTCCGCGGATAATCTCAGTAACCGTAAGCACTAGAAAGCTGAAATTTGGTACCAATATGTATATTAATCACGCCAACAAAGTGCAAAAATAAAAAATGGGAAAAAATGCTTCATTAGGGTACCCCCCCTACATGCAAAGTGGGGGCTGATATTTTTTTTCATTCCAACCCCAACGTGTGATATATTGTTGGATAGGTATTTAAAAATGAATAAGGGTTTACTAAGATCATTTTTTGATAATATTAATAGTTTCTGAAATAATCGCTCTTAAAGGAAAAAAAAGTGCGTCCCCCCCCTCTAACTTTTGAACCATATGTTTGAAAAATATGAAAAAAATCACCAAAGTAGAACTTTGTAAAGACTTTCTAGGAAAATTATTTTGAACTTGATAGGTTCAGTAGTTTTTGACAAAAATACGAAAAACTACGGAACCCTACACTGAGCGTGGCCCGACACGCTCTTGGCCGGTTTTTAAAAACCTTAGGGTAAAGAGAATCAAAGAAGTCTAAGAAAAGTAATATTGGCAATAAAACAGAACGATTAGCATTTATACCAAAAAAATGAGACTATATATAAAAAAGTATGAGAGTCTGTGCTAAAGTTTTAAATTGGCTTTCTAGTCAAAATGTATGAAACAGCCAATTTTCTTTCACGATTTCAGCATTGGTCCCATAATAAACGTTATTCATTATGGCCTCAGAAATAACTATGCAAAGTAGGCCTGCTTCTTTTATTTCACCCTGATGTAGGAACAATAATTAGTTACATGGAGTAGCTTCGTAGTTACTGGCCAATCTCCCATTAGCCCTAGCCTAGGCCACCGAGCCCTGAGCGCACCAATCACCCTGCGGCCGCAGTAAATCTGCGAGACACCTGCCTGCATCAAACAGTAATTGCTCTGCGACCTATTCACAAGTGTTTGTCACTGATCCATGAATTTAAGTTATAATACTTGACCCTTACAATCCAGTACCCGTACCGTCAACAGGGCATGTAGCCAAATGCACAAACGCTTACGATGATATCGTTTTCGTAGCTATATCTATCGCTTTTCCGTATTGGTGCAACAGAGTCAGACTGAGTTTCGATCGGTGTCTATAGCGTCAATGATTGTCATTTCGGCGAAGCTGGCTAACCTCACTTGTGCCTCTTCGAGTATCGTATTCTCAAGCGTCAAAAACTCAGGGTACTCGTATACTTGAAGACACTCATCAGCCCGATTTTGATTATTAAATGGTCTATGGTCAGGTAAGAATAGAGAAATGGTTGTACCATGGTCGTGTTTTTGTCACCTGTCATATCTTGCTTCACTTCTTATATACTTGTTAGAACGTGACAGACATGGTGACAAATGATGGGCATCTTAGTTTTGGAGATAGGACCAAGCTATGATGACAAAAAATTTGATACCACTGCGGCACTGATTTAACAGAGGTTATTTAAAACGTAGAACTCCTAAACTTGGTTTGAGTCATCCTGCATAGAACTACTACTGTTATAGTTCTGTTGCGGATCAAACTAAGCCGGTTAATGGTTCAAGTTTAGGATGGATTTGTGATCAGCTACATGATTTGTTCCCTGGCGACAGTGGCGACCGTTGGCAGGTGACAACGATTAGATTTCAGGCGCCTGTATATCCCCCGGGACTGTCACACAAACATCGCTGAATTGGAGATATGGAATAAATTATGTTACATTTTTCAGACTTGCAGTAATGCTTAGGTACACAATACGATTAGTGCTACTGATAACCTTGATATTTACATAAACGAAAAAATAAAAAAATCTTTCCTAAAAAATAAGAATAATTACGAGTAATATCATCCCTTGCTAAAAGGAACAATCTATTGAAAAAACAAACAGTAGTGAAAATTGTTTGTAGTACTGAATATTTGTTATTTCCCTATGCGATAAAAAACTAGGCACGTGACTAACATACAAAACAATATCTCATCCACGCATCCAACTAAACCTATTTCAATCTCAAGCAGATTACACGCAGGATCCAATCAGCGTCGAATGAGAGTCGCATCTGCACCATACCTCGCCTACTATTCCAATATCATATCCACCGTTACGTGGCCTCACCATGCAGGAATAACTTTCCCCCGCCCGGGCCAATACTTCTGGTTGGCACCGTTAATCCATTAGGCACCTCGCGTTCCATATTTAATTCTAATTCTTCCCCTCACCTAAGCAATTGTCCGCCCTGCGCACATGTCGCGACCGCCAACGTATAAAATTTGATAAATCGCATTGCCAACATGTGAACTACCCTCTTAGCTTAAACGGTTCGTATTTGATCACCCTCCAACTTAAAACCAACTCTACTAGAACACATTTGTGTTCAGTTTGGGATGTGATCGTCGAATGTCAGTTATCATCGCTCAGAGCTCCACGTATCCGAAACGCTCTGAGGGCACGAACCATTTTCAGCTATAACTTGAAAACACAAAGTTCGGAATAGATTCAACTGTTCGTGAAAGATAATTGTGAGGTATGACGGGTGAAATTGCGAATGCACTTTAGCGAGCGTGCAGGAAGGTAAGATAATGCAGATGTTCAGCCCCTCGGACAAGGGCCGGATTGATGACAGAAGCAATTCTGCGCGATTTCAATTAATATTGATGTAAGGCAAACCTTATCCTGTTAGGAATGTGCACTCATGTGTAACTCTTAGGGCTTGATTGGAATAGGCCGTTATGAAAGGACATTAGAAAAATAAATTCAATAGTAGTTTGTTAAAAATCATAATCATTTTGGATATCACGATTCCATCGTCTCGGCCGTAACCTAACAATCCAATTGACGATTAAAGTGACACGGTGATTCTACAGTGAAATTTTAAATCTAGCTTCGATTGCCACGGCACATTCTTTTTTATGCATTTTAATATTGGCATTGCGTTTCTTCTCGACCATTCATTTAGTCATAGGCTGGTTTTAATGTCACGCGGACACCGCGCGGAGCGATTCGCACTGGACTCTTTATGTCTTAAGTTAAGGGGACGTTTTAGAGTGGCGCGGACGGGTCCGCACGGACGACATCAACTTCATACATATTGGTCGCGCGGATCTCTCCGCGGTCAGTCCGCGTGACACTAAATCCAGCCATAAAAGAACACTGTCATAATCACAACAAGATAACTGTTTACACGACAGACTGCCATGAAAGCTCTCTTATTCACGCATGCGATTTATAATAACACTGGCAAATCGTAAAGGTAGCTCCCATTGTCCGAACCCTCGGCTAATGGAAATCTGATAGCGGCAGAACGACGCGTGCGCACCGATAAATCTGACATGTATTCTGTTTCTCTGCGCGACGGCGCGACTCGAGTAGCAACTAAACCAGTGTATCTATACTCTTATAAATGTGAAAAGTATGTAGTTTTGGTGCTTAAGTACCATGTGAATTTCCAATATGACTTGGAACTCCGGTTGCCGTTTAAGAAGTTTAACACTCTTACGGTAGATGTCGCTACGGGTCCCATTGACCTTAGTAGTGGAAAATTTCGCTGGCTTGGTTGAAGTCTTGGTGGCTCAGTTGGCAGAGCGTTGGAATATTGATCCAGAGGCCGTGAGTTCAAGTCTCACCCAAGGCAGACATTTTCCACTTTTAAATTTATTCTAAGCCTAGTGGCATCGTTTGCAGACGTTTCTGCTAATCAGAAGTTAAAAATTTAGCATGGTTAGCGCATCGTAACTGGTGAATTTCCAATATGACTTGGAACTCCGGTTGCCGTTTAAGAAGTTTAACACTCTTACGGTAGATGTCGCTACGGGTCCCATTGACCTTAGTAGTGGAAAATTTCGCTGGCTTGGTTGAAGTCTTGGTGGCTCAGTTGGCAGAGCGCTGGAATATTGATCCAGAGGCCGTGAGTTCAAGTCTCACCCAAGGCAGACATTTTCCACTTTTAAATTTATTCTAAGCCTAGTGGCATCGTTTGCAGACGTTTCTGCTAATCAGAAGTTAAAAACTTAAGTACCATGTTAGTGAAATTCTTCTTCTTCCTACCCATGGACATAAGCAACATCACTTTGCGTTGCCGACCTTTGAGAACCCTAAGTACCTGCTTCTTGACATACCTGTCGTCCTCTTCCGTTATTCTCTATTTGTCGTCATCTCCGCACTCATCTCTTTCTTACATATTAGTGAAATTATTAAAATGAAAATGAATACACCGACTAAGGTGCACTGACTACAGGTTTTTATTTCTATGGTAAATGTCTACGTAGGTTCTAGGCGTATAAAAAAAAAACAAATTCCAATTTCGGGTTAAGTAAATTAGGAATTGGTAGCAATTTTGTTGTAGCTGGCGGTTAGAACTTCAAGATACGTCAAATATTAAATCTAGGTTACAATAATAAAATTGGGGGATATGCCAGTTTCAAATACGATTTTCATGATTTAAGAATCGTCACTTTGTAAACGAACAAATTAGTATTATGTCGGGGACACCAGTATCCCTGAGCCCTCGTGCTGTCAGCGTTGACAATAACATCGAGCTTCGGACTCGACAGATGGCGCGCAGGTAACCTTACACTGGGGTTTAGGGGTTGCTGGAGTTGCAGGGGTGATGGGACAATTGTCCGCGCTTCAATTCCTGGCGGGAAGTCAAAGTCATTTATTCAGATGAGGTGAATCGGTAATTAAGAGAAAATTGCAATTTTATTGCTATTTTTTTTAATAAATAATGACATAGAATTTACAGTTTATTATAACATTTTTATGATGATTCAGTCGTTAAATCAGAAAAACAAAATAATTTTTCGAGTAACTAAACTTTTTGCCATAAAATATTTTCGATTAAAAATGTCGATTTGATTCCTCTCAGAATCACCATTGCTTTCACATTGTATAGTTTGACCAGTGATTACTGATTAGAGCATGTTCAGATGACAAGCGCTCAACGCGCGTTTTGATAACGCGCGTTTACAACTACATAACGACTTATTCAGGCTGTACACATGCTAACGCGCGTTTTATTAAAACGCGCGTTGAACGCTGCGCTAGCGCTCGACTGTTGTCAGCGCGCGTCAACGCGCGCTTTGAGATCATTGGTTTTCTATGTTTCCGTTCAGTTGAGCGCGCGCTTTCGACGCGGATGGACGTATTTTAGGGTTCATCGGGTCGTCCAGAAATCGTCCGAAATGAAAACCGAAGCTTTTGATACGGAATTATTTATAGACGAAATAGAGGTACGTCCTGTCATACGGGATATGACAAGTATGACATGGCGTTCAGTCAGCCTGGTTGACAAAATTGGGTGGACCCAATATCTTCCGTCTTCTGGCGCGTCGTTTCAACCGTCGGTATAATATCACCGTTCAAACTGTTTCTACGTCTATCTTCGACAAATGTAAGAACTCTACTGACTGAACCATGACGGTCGCGGCAACGCGCGTTCAACGCCCGGCAAGCGCGTGTCATGTGAACACTATACAAATATTTAGCGCGCGTTCAACGCGCGTTGAACGCTTGTCATCTGAACGTACCCTTACTCAGAGAGTATATCTGAACGTCTGCCAAGTTACACCAGTTTGACAGGACTGGCTTCCCTCGACTTTTTATCCTTATTAATTACTATAAACTTTTAAGTAGGTAGAGTTTATCTAAATAATTTCCTCCCGCGAACGCTCCGGCTGTGGAATGAGCCTGCCGAGGTATTCCTGATAAACTACAGTATGGGGTTCTTCAAAAAAGGAGTGTACAAGTTTCTAATGGGTAGGTAACGCGCAGGTGACCACCTTCCATCAGGCGGGCCGTATACCTGTTTGCCATCGACGCGGTATTTAAAAAAAATTACCTATTCATCGTCAGATATAAAAGTGTTCGCCTACGAAACTAATTCCAACCTTAATTTTGCTATTAACTGCAATCGGACATTCGAACGGCAACGGCCTGTCAGTAAATGTCAAAGTGCATTAGTTAATTTATCGGGCTATATTTAGTACAAATAGTTCCGGTTAAACCAGCCTATATTAGATAAGCTACAATTTTTTTCTGTAACATTTTAACCATCAAAACTGCACAGTTGTTTCCACCATTCATATCAAGCGCCATCGAATACCCTCCAAACTGCATTACACACGTACAATAGGATATTCAATTATGCTAATGCAAGGTGCAATCGTGCCATGTGTGCGCCCGCGCCGCCGCCATTTTGAATTTACTGTCAAACTCCAAAACGACGTAAGTGCAAAGACATTTGTATGAAGGTCGGCCTTTTAGGAATGCGAGGAATGTAACGGTAGGATTAGGGTGAAATGGCGTTAATTCCATTTTTGAAAAGGTGTGCGGATTTGTAGGGCTTTGGGCGGATTTTCGATAGTGGTGCACTGATTTTGCATTAGGGTTCATTTCATTCACGTAATGTGATGTCTTATTTTTTAAAATACGCATCATATCAGCTATGTAGTAATATAGCATAGTCACTTTCAATGTGTCTCTTTGAAACTTCTACATAACCTAACCACAAAATTAAAATTTTGAAAAACCCCCGACATAGTGGTCCGATTTTTATGAAACATGGCTTAGAACACTCCCGACTAACTCAGCTTTCAAACAAAAAAAAAACTAAATCTAAATCGGTTCATCCGTTCGGGAGCTACGATGCCACAGACAGACGGACAAACAGACAGACAGACAGACACGTCAAACTTAATAATCCCCCGTCGTTTTTGCGTTGGGGGTTAAAAATGAGAACAGATAGAACAAGGAATACAAAGATGTACATTTTGAAAACTGTCTCCGGGACTTAGGATTGGTTAGAAAAAATCATACTGAAGGATTTGTTTTGTTAAAATATAATAAAATTATATAAGTACATCATCATCATTAGCCTTCAAGTCTGTAACAGACTATACAAGCAGTGTTAGATGGGGCGACAACGTTTCTCATGGCTGTGTAAGCCAATAAGGGAGCGACAAACACGACCACAACTCTGACAGGCGCAGTGTGCCCGTGGCGAACAGGTAACGCGCTGATAACACTTGGCACGCTTGCTTGCGAGAAAGTGCCGCAAACAAAGCATTGACATAAGTACCATCGGCAACACTGTTAGCTGTACATTTGCAATCCTTATTTCAAGGGTATAAAGTCTACCGATGGTTAGTTAAGAGTGTTGCTGTTAGTACAAACACGATGATAATGTACATGATCCTAAAAGTCCTTAACTCACGCAACGAAAGGCTTTAAGCTCGCTTATCACTTTACGCTGCAAACATCAGCCGAAACCGTCTTAGACATTTCCTGCGAGTCCTGCGACTGACCATCGCCTTAGGCCTTCTCCTTTACACCCTAACCTTTCCATTCTCAACTTTAATACACGGTCATAAAATAAACTTTAAACGCATGAAGATGTCTTAGCGTGGTCGCTGTTGAGGTTAGTTCCTTTACAGATGAGTCATGGTATTCTCAGCTTTACCACATTATTTTAAAGGAGGTTGGATATGCAGGGAGACGTCTAGTGGTGTTGTAATTAGTCGGGGCCAGTCGGCAGGTCAAAGGGCCGGAAGTGGCGCGTCTTGCGGGCCCGGAAGTGCCGTCGTTTGACTGGCCGAGGGTTTAGTGTATGTGACTTGTTGTGGGTGGAACGAGGCTGGTAATTTCATAAATTCTCACTTTGCAGGGGTGAATCTAACGAATTTTAATCCGGAAGTCGAGGGTCCAAATTCTGGCTCGTATCTAATATGAGTTTTTCAGAAGTGAACTCTCTTTTGTCTAGCCATACGTTTCGATGCCCTTGACAACTAAAATATCTGCATTTGAGATCCTGCTGAATTACTTCTCCAGTTAACAGCATTCTCTGACAATTTTAGTCATTGTTTCATTCAGAGATGCAGATTTATGCGCAGACGCAAGGTGCGGTGATTGCATCCGTCTCCGGCGCCCACGGCACCTTCATAGTAATGCTGATAAATTTACTAAAGCGTTACATTAATCTACATCAACATCATCAAATACTAAATCTTACAAACTAGACAGCCTAGCCAAATTCACAACCGTTAATCCTTCTTGATGATCAAAACTTTTAAAACGCAACTGGCTCTATCGCACCAATACGAAGAGCCAGAGTTAACTACGCTACGCGACTGACGCTCATAGTGCGCAGGACCGATTTGTAACTTGTCTACACTGCTGAGGATATGCTATTGGCTGCAGGCCCTGCTGCTACAGCAATAAACAGGGCTTGTGTAAAATCTAATCAAGCACAATTTAACTGGAAACTTTCCCGTCCACTATAACCTACCCTCTTACCTTTGTTCCGTCCCTCCTTAATCCAATTCAAATTTTAATCACAACACTGGACCGACATTAACAGCACCTATAAACGAGTTATGGATGATAAAGCAAATCATTTTAAAGGTTCAGTTTGTAGTTTTTATGACATTTAAAAACACTTGAAATGGAAGTTTCAAGTACCTAATTTCTAAGTTGCTGATTCAGTATACTTGTATATTGAAGAGTATGTAGAACCTCAAGAATCCCAGTGGGATTTTTAGCTTCTAAAAACAGCTCACAAAACATCACGTAAATAGGTAAAAACTTGAGTTTGGGCATCTTCTGGGCGAGCTCACTCCATCGTAGGCCACGTCTTTGCCCTTGGCTAGTCTGTGGCCAAGAGTAAGCCGACTTATAATTAAAAAAAAAGAAAGAAATCCGGACAAGACAAGAACGATCTTTGCCTAAGCTGACAACGAGTACAACGAATACAAAAAGTACAAAAACCTACCCACCTATTACTTAAGTTTTAATCAAGTACTATCAAAGAAACATTTAATTTTATAGCGTCCAACATTGCACCCTCACCTTAAGTTCACGACGTTGCTCCTTAATTGAATCTAAATTTTAATCCGGACACTGGCCGGTACAGTAGTTGACGAGTGTAGTCCGAGTTATGGGCGATTAAGAAATTGTTCTCGGGCGGCGGAGGGCGGTATTTGCGTTAAGTTTCCGTGTGTGCCCACCCTGGATATACAGGTTGTAGGAAAATTAAATTAATTCGAGTGAAAAGTCTGATTGACAAAATAAACGTTCGGGATGATGTCATACTTTGTTATTGAAGATACTACGAAGGGTTATTTTGGTTTGATGATAAATAGGTATTTTAATTGAGATGTGATATTTTTTTATTGGAACGTGGTTAAAAATAAAGCCATTAAAATGACTGTCAATTTGCGTAAAGATTTTGGTTTAAGGTGTGTATTTGGCAACATAATTATTTTGATATTGGAAATTACTAAAAGTTGAATTTATTCAATTATTATATTTCATAAAAGTTTATACAAAAAACGTACAAACGATTTTACAAGTTTCGGCAACGTCAATTGGTCGTTTTATTTTTTTACGTATTATGTATGTACTAAGAATTAAGGCGATAAATTCGCTGACGATTTTATGACACTACTTACTTAACGGATAACATCACACATAGCTTTAGCTGATAATCTTGTAAAATCGATCTCCATTCTATTAATTAACACACTCTGTATACCAAGAGTAAGTAATACAAAGTCAGGGGCCGGTAACGACAGTGCAAAGTGTTGAGAGCCCATCTTAGGTAAAACGGGCCGCGGTTGCCACCCCTGCCCAGCACTTTACATTCTTGCGAAATGAGTTAAATTGAAAGAACACTCCGTATAAGGATTAAAGGAAGCCAGGGGTCGGCAACGCGAGGTGTTTAGCCTTAGGTAAACTGACCGGGAAGTTGCCCTGGACTGTTGTAGTTTGGTATTGGATTCTGTAAGTTGTGTTGTTTTACGCCCATTTACTTAACATGTTGTATGTGTGCTTTGTATTGTTGACCAGAGACTATTTTGTGTGAGTCTACAGGCGCACTTTTCAAAGATTTTTCGTATTACTTGTATCTTTACTCAGAATCAGCTCTTTCAATTATATAAGTAGTTACTTATGAGAAAAAAGTTTAGTGCCCTAATTTTTCCATACATTTTTAATTTCTTCCAATCTGTTACAGACTGCCTATACCTACAGCGAGATTAACTTAAGCAGTCGAATACCACGAATACCTTTAAAACAATCAATAACCTTCTATCAAAGGAAATTTTGAAGAAAATAGAAATAGTGAATGAGCACATTCGGCGACATCTATTTTGAGTACTTATTCGAAGTCAGAGCGAACACATCTTTAACTAGATATCAATATCTTAACCCAAAGGAAATCTCCGCTAACCAAATGGTCGTATAACGTGATTATACCTAGCTGCACCTCTCCGCAAGCTCAGCGGAGATCCAAAATAGATTAAATAGCAAATTGTAAACTCTGCCGCACGGGCCGGCACCAATGTACTAGAATTAACAGTATTTTAACTTCAATACGATCGGGCACGTAGGAGATGGTCTGACTGTATGAAGTCGACTAGCGGTAGCCTATACCGTGCAGTCCACATGGCTTATGACCGCATTCAGTTTAGACACATGGTCGCGATGCTCAGCTTCAAGGGAACGAGGAAGAGAAGAAGAAGACTTTCAATACGATACTCTATGGGTGTGCCACAGGGATCAATATTGGGGCCTTTCCTGTTCCTTATCTATAAGTACATAAATACCTTGCCGTTTCTTGTAAAGACCCACCATGATATCCTCACTTATTTTCAAACTCAAACGACAAGCTTACAGTGATGTAAACAATGCTATATCTAAAGTAGTGAACTGCTCATAGTAGTGTGCTCGAGTAGTGTGTTTTGGTTTGGTCCCGGGGCAACTTGCGAGGAAAGGTAGACAAGTCACCGTACTGACAATACTGCCATTACTGCACCACGACGCAAATATATGAGCAAGTTGCAGCAACTCTCCAAGTTGCGGCTCAAGTCCGAGCGGCGTGGAGTTGGCCTGTAATTATTGATGAGGGACCTATACATCGCGTCATTCAAAAAGACGGGCGTCTTGACTCCCGATCTCAAATTGTTAAAGGTTAGATTCGACGAGTCGGTACGTCATGATGAATGGCATGAAGTGGGGACTATTCTTACTGGGTTACTTGACTTGTAGCATACGTAATGATTGTGGTTACAAGTTGCATTCAGTGTTCGATGGAAATAGGATTCGACTAGGTCATGATGGCGCTTAAGTTAGAATTCATTTGAAAATATAATCGATGGAGAAAAAATGCTTTTGGTTCATTGCACTTTCTTAAAATTGCCTTTCCTTAGCATTGCCTACTAAGTTAACGTAGTACAAGTACGATAAAACGATAACAAATAGGGTATATCATTTAAAATTCAAGTTTGTTCTTAAATGATCTTTTTTTTAGGTACCTCCTCTTATTACCTATTTGCTTTCATGTCGTTGTTATCTTGTTTATTAATTAATAAAAGTGTATTTACCAGCGTCCATCAATGTGATCTTGTTAAATCAATAGAATTGGAGGTTGAGACCAAATAGGCTTAGTTGAGAAGCTCTGAATTTAATTAATACCGGATATTCAGGCCAGTGAGTTGAATACCTAGGATCGGTCGATTGGCCTTTGACGGAATATATGCAGTACCGAGTTACCTACAACTCCTACATTGGGCAATATACATATATTATATTTTATTAGAATAAATATTATAGGACAAATGTATTTAAAATTTTAAACATTAAATTTCGTCGAATACTCTGAAATTTACTTAAGTTCTACTTCGTAAGACTTAAGGTAAAGAGTACCAGTGCTCGACGGTGTACTAGTAGCCGCCACTTTACATCTTAAGCTATTGTCAATAAAGACATGTTATTTGTACTTTTTATATTAAGTATAGTTTTAATTGTAATTCGATATTTAAAGACCTTATACATTTCTAATTAATTGTAGTAGAGTTATACATTAGTTATAACTTATAACTAATTAATTACTTAGAATTAGTATTATAAACTTATTTAGCTTCAATTTAATTTTAAATCTTTTGTAAATATGTATGTGACGTGTAATTTGTAGTCTATTTGCTGAATAAATTATTTTATTTTTGATTTTCTTTTGACACCCCTCCCCTTCGTCACCTATTGGCCATTACCTTCTTAGGTACTAATTTAAACTGTAGATATGGAGCCATTATTATTACCCTCAAAATAGTTTGATATACTCACCCGATACCAATCCTAATAGTTGAAGGCATAAACTAAGTGGCGCCGTGTTCACCGTAAACATTAATATCTCTTGATTACTGTTCGCAACTATTTGTACCTTCCCCACCTATCTTAATATTCAATTCTGTATTGTTTGCTGTCGGCGCACCTTACATGAGAGAGATGGGGAGAGTAGGCGCATTTGCAGCTTGAGGGTTATCAAACGTAAAGTAAATATGTACTTTAATGAAATGAAATGAAAGCATTGATTTCAGACAAAATACATCCATATTATGTTAGTAATAACTTAAAAACTAAACTATGTCGTAGAAGATACAATTACAATTAGACTGAACATGCAAGGACTTCCAGTGCATCCTTTAGGAGAGTGTTGCTTCTGCCCCGCACACGCTCGCACAGAGACGCCACCCGCATAAAAAATATATTTTAGGACAATTAATAAAACACAACACGGTTTATTATGCTTAATTTAACAGTATATCTTCGGAGATTCTGAAGGTCCAATCATTCACCATTAGTTAGCCAGTTGTATCTTACAGTTGATCAAAGACCTCACTCATTCTTGCAAGCGTCTCGATGAGTGACGCTGTTTGGCCAATATTTTGGAATACTGTAAGATTTTGCCGCCATGTCCTTTGAGGTTGTGGACACACCACTCATATACGGAAATTACACTCTTCACTTCTTCTTAATTAATAATAGTTAATTAATAAATGGACTCTAAAGAACCCAGCGGTGGGCATTGATGCTACAACCGGCTGCAATCGCATCCATTGAGATCTGAGATAGATCTGTATACTCCGGTGGTTATTATAAATGTTAGGCCCAGTAGTTGAAAAAATTGATCTAGCAATAATAACTCAATACTATCACAATATAACAGATTTAAAGAAAAAAACACGACCCGCGCGATTACGTAACCTAGCCAACCTTCCAACATTTGAAGTAACAAAAAGTAACAATGTGTACGGGCAAAGGTTAGGGAAGTGTATGCTACCGCATATTTTGAATAGATTTTCAAACGAACTAATTAATTCGTTGGAGGGACGAACGAATAAGCAGGTAAGAAATATTGTAAAGAAATATTTGTTTAAGATAAGGCAGTCTAACGACGCCAATTAATTGAATACTTAACCCTCAAATAAATATGTAAAAATGCATGCAATCATTAGTATAATTACTTAGCCATAAAAGATAGGACTCCTTAACTCAAAAAATCTTTATTAGTTAAGATTAGTAGTTAATAAAAAACATGTTATTTGTAATTATTTATAGAAATAAACAGTTTAAATTTAAATTTTTTTTTTTACCTACTGTGCTCGTGTTCGTTTTGTTGGGCGAGTATAATTTCTTGGTTATTGTGTAAGATGGGCCTGAGCCCAGCAGTGGGCACATTAGTGAGCCTGCTGCACCCGTGTCCGCTATGTTGGACCATTGTAATTTCTCAGTTATTGTGTAAGTTTGGGCCGTTAGCCCGCGGCAGTGGGATGAGCCCAACAGTGGGCTCAGGTAATTACAACTCGTATCGCTCGTTTGCTAATCATGGACGTTAGTGACGCTGTTACTGAGATGAACAAAGTTGGTTGAATGGCAATTTTCATACATAGGTACCTAAGTATAAACAATTAACATGTTCTGAAAGGGGATAGTTGAAAGCAAATAAGGTAGTCATTGTTAATTGTATTTAGTAATTTGCATTAAATTAATTGTTTAATATAATGAGCTAAGTAAACAGATGTTTTTTTTGAAGGACTAAAGCGGCGCAGCATGTCTTTCTCTTCCATATATCTCTATCATCAGTCATCTCATCATTAAGTCAAGGACCAAAGGGGTACTTAATAAGTTCTAGAAATCCTTAGACGGAGATCCATAACCTACCATCGATATAATTTGTAATTTATAATTAAATGGTTCTGAAAATTGCACGAAAATACAAGCTACCTCCCAACTTAAGCCCTTCCAGCTTCAACCACAAAAACCCTTAAGAAGAACATTGAAATGACTTGTTCTTTTCACCCTCGCCGTGTAACAAATTTATTACCGAGAGGGGCACACAAAAGATGCGCCTCAAGAATAGAAAACCCACTTTATAAAACGACGTAAGCGACTTAATTCTCCTATAATTATAAGATCTTTCGTGTTATGAAGGTAGACTGACTCTTTCACTGCATTTTTGGCTAATGATGGTGCTTGATCATTAGTTTGGCTTAGCCTTTTGTTAGAGACAATGGGGTTAGAAAAGTATCTAAGTATGGAATAATTTTATTTGTTTTTCTAGAACTTTGATATTGCAGAGTCATTGAAAAAATGTGATGTAGTTAATGATTCAACATGAAAAATAACAAATGTCTACGTAGCGATGTAAGATGCTTTTAAAATTGATAAAGGATTTAAAATATTAGCTTTAAGAAATGTTTCTGACACACACAGATTGTGAGTCACGATACTTTGTAAAAACCTGAACCAAGAGAGAATTTTTAAGATTTCACATTCTTCTAAGAAAAGTAAAAATATTTAAAACTAGTCCACAAATTCACCAATTTATGCTGTTTCCCTTCCATACTTTACCGCCCAACATGCTTTACATCTCCAACCAAACTTAAATCCTGAAGAGGTTTCTCACACCGTGCCAAAGTGTAAAATAAAAATCGTGTCTCCACTAAATTCGGGAACCTATAAGTTTAAGAATGCCCCGGGCCGACAGCGCCCTTAACTTACCCCGGACTTAAACTTAACATCTCACTTAGACCAGGAACTCAGCATAAAGGAGTCTCTAATAAACTTTGCCCTAACAAGCGTCTAAGTACGTTATTTAAGAGGCCATCATGTGTGTACACACTTTGGCTTCCATCACCACAGCCTAATCCTTCACATATATATTCTTTGACCCAAGTGACAGTTTCTAAAATTCGACAGTGGAATAGATTTAGTCTGTGGAGGGAGTGGGTGTGGTGTGTGCGTGTATTGTCGCATCACCGATGTCCAAGTGCTGACCGTCTCAGCCTTAGGCATTCGAAGAAATTGTGTCCACAGAGGAAGAACGTTTTGGAGTGGGCAATTTACTACATTGAAAGAGTTGCTTACTTTATTTAAGCCAAATTTAAGCACATATATCACATAAAGGGGTAAGCAGAACACATGAATTTACTCAAGTTTCAGTGATACGAGAAAACGGAATTGTGACATAGCAATGACAGGTGGCCAGCTCCTCGCCTACGCCACAATTTAACCCATATCCCACAGTCGACTTCTATGACACCCACGGGAATAATGGGGGTGGTGAGAGTCTTAACCCATCACCACACGTAAATACAGTAAGAGATTAATCTGATTTATATCTAAACAGTTTAGTTGAAACGCCACGTCTAAAAAAGTCATACTAGAAGATACTTTTTAACGAGTGCTTTGCACTTGTAGTTATCTTCTCTCTCTATGTCTAAAGAGTCTCTCTATGTAAAAATATCACTAGACGATATATCCGCCGTTTGATTCAAAGACGTAAAGATGATCGTCAAGGTAATTTCAAAATCTGGGTTTTCTAGGTCTAGGTCGGTCATGTCAAAACCTTGGTCTCCCGCCGTCCTTGCCGAAATGACAATTGTTGATGGTAAACGCCGATCGAAACGCAGTCTGACTCTGTCGCGCCAATACGGATGAGCGATAGAGATAGCTAGCTATGATAACGATATTATCGTGAGCGTTTGTGCATTTGGGTAAGTCTAAGGTCCCTGAGCATGTCGTATAAAAAAGGAATTAACTCTCCATGGACAGTTCGTAGCTCTATGTTCTGTGCAGAACTTACTGAAGTAGAGCATCTGGACTGCACACGGATTGAAGTCCACTACACTCGAATGTGTTTAAATTGATTCTGTGTCGCAAATGAACAATGATCTATGATCAGCAACAGCAGTAGCGGATCAAATAACGCTTCAGAAGTAACTACTAATTTGTAATGCTAAGATATATCTACAAATAATTTTGACATTTCTGTGTACATTTATTTATGTACATTTAGAAAAGTCATACAAGGTGCCAGATACTTTTAGTGCGATGTTTATTGTTAATTATTGCTTGTTTCGGACGCATAATTAGTTCTCGATTGTACATGATATGATACATGATGGGTAGGTAAGTAATAATGAAAAAAATTTAACTTCTGATTAGGAGAAACGTCTACAATCGATGCGAAGAGACTTGAACTCCCAGCCTCTGGATCGTTACTCCAGCGCTCTGCCAACTGAGCCACTAAGACGACTCAAGCCAGCGAAATTTTCCACCACTAAGGTCAATGGGACCCGTAGCGACATCTACCGTAAAAGTGTTACAATTCTTAAATTTGAATTAATAATGAAAAGGCAAACGCCATCACCAGTTCTGACTATACAAAATTAATAATGTGTTAATTTCGATGCATTCGGTAAAATCGAGTCCACGCACGTTATCGCTGCGGATGTCCGTCCGATACTCCACTCCAACAGTCATATTATGCTGACATTTTATGTTATAGACCTTATCTCAATACTTAATACGATTCAAGTACGGTCAATTAATTATAAATATGATTGTATTTACACCGTCGTTCGTGACACCAATATTACCTCTGGGTACATAATTATTTAAACATGCAGCGAAACTGTTGGGTTTTGATGACGGAGCCATTCCCATTCCCAACTCCAGCTAAACTTACAATTGCGAAGATGTGAATTATTTGTTTTGTTTTTATTACTTGTTTACTCTATTCATTACTAGTTTTTGTAAATAAATTATTGATATACCTGAAATTATGAATAGGTATTTATTATGAAAAATACTCTTAAGGCCATTGAAGAGACCTGATTATTTTTATGTAGGTACATATTGTTAGCTTACATAGCTTGGTTCTACTTGTTACATACATAGTTGATTACATATTAACACACTAATTCATTCATTAGAATAAATTGTTCAAGTGTAAGTAAATTCGTGTAAGCCGGTAACAATTAAAAGGCGTGCAGTCATCGTGCGGTCCCCATACAAACTGCAGTCAAGTCGCAGCATATCTGTACGAACACTTGCAGTCTCTAAGACAGTCAACAAACGTTTTTTTCTGCAATAAAACGTCAGTAAAAGTTCACGTAGCACAAAAAGCTGAGGTTGCGGCGGCGCGACAGGGAAGCGCCATTACGCCCGGCTGCTTAGTTTTTAACTACCTACGCCTTTATTTAGGCTTTAACCCTTAATTTGGCAGAGACTCTTGTGACATAAATTTTCCGATTTTACTTAATATATTGAATAACAGGTGTTTTTAAAGCGTCCGAAAAATATTTTAAAAAATCTAGATTTATTAGTTTTGGAAAAAAAATATGTCCGCCACAGCGGACTCTGCCAAATATTGGGATAAATTAATATGTCCGCTGAGGCGGACACTGCCAAACATACGGTCATTTAAAATTTTTAAGCACTATATCTAGACAAAAACTCTCGAGAAGAATCAGAGTCTAAATTGGTCGTTACAACTCTGAAAGCAGCATATGTCATCAGGGACATAATAAGTACATATGTATTGTTATTAATATTTTGAGTGACATTAAGAACCGCAAGTTGTGCCTCCAAAAACTAGATGGTGCTTGCGAGAGTCGCGAACCACGATTAACTGGGCCAATTGGTGTATTGCACGACAATCGGAAGACAATATGGCAGGACTAATTACATTTTATAATTGTTTCTTTGTACCTACTTTTTTATTTATTATTATAAATGGGCTTACTCTTGGCCACAGACTAGCCAAAAGCAAAGACGTGGCCTACGATGGAGTGAGCTCGCCCAGAAGATGCCTGTTCACTCTTGATTTGAAGGTTGCACCTACTTGCACTTTATTTGTTTTTCTAATGTAATGATGTGTGTTGCCTGGATAAACATTATTATTTTCTATTCTATTCTGGAAGAAATATAAATAAATAGAAATGTTTTATTTGCAGAAAAAGATTAATAAAACATTTTCAAGAAGTAATTTTCATTTTCTACTTACCTGCTATCTAAAAATCGCTCACTAACATCATAAATACTCCGTTTGTACAACTACACGCCTACCGTACATAATAATATTGCAATTGATTCATTCATAACTAAAGCCTGACAAGTTTTTATTTGACCCTGAATATTTTTCACGGCAGAGCTACAGACACCATCAATAAGAACAAAAAAGATATTAAGCTAAATCGAAACCAACTAATCAATACAGGAGAACTGCACTATAAACCGTCAGTACCGGACATGTCAACAACCGATCTCGGAACATTGTTACTGAAATGCTGTGAAATCCTTCATCATTTTTTGTTGTACGTAATTTATCACGTTCAGTATAATTATTTTCACTTTTTTAAATACTATTGGGTTGGTAAGAAAGTAATGAGCGAATTATAACCAATATTGTAATTTTTATTTAATTTATTATTTTAAATCATTTATCAAAAATATAACGGCCTTCGTTATCTACTACTTGTCTCCATCGTTCTGGTAAAGAATGAATAGCATCGGCGAAGAAGTTCTTAGGTTTAGATTCAAAAAACTCAGCTATGTACTGTCGTAGATGGGCTTGATCATCGAACTTTTTTTCATTCAAGGCATATTGCTTAGCGATCTGAACAATGCGTAATCCGTAGGTGCCAAGTCTGGAGAGTACGGTGGATGAGGTATCACTTTCCAACCTAGCTCCAATAGCTTCAGCCGAGTCACTTTTGCAATGTGTGGGCGAGCATTGTCGTGTAAGAAAAAAACTTTAGCATGCTGTGGACGATTCTGACAGATTTTTTGGTTTAAATTTTCAAGCTGATTACAGTATACTGATGCGGTAACAGTCATTCCACTTGGTAGGAGTTCCCAGTGAATAATACCATGAATATCCCACCAAACGGACAGCATAACTTTTTTCGGGTGAGGCTCTGTTTTTGGTGCCTCTATTCCTTTTTCGTTTGGAGCTAGCCACTGACGTTTGCGTGTGTGATTTATATATAAGACCCATTTTTCATCTCCAGTGATAAGATGGTCCAACCAGTTGAATGTGCGGCGAAAAGACAGAAGTTGTATGCAGATATCGGCACGGCGTTTTAGTTGATCTCTATCAAGTTCGTGCGGTATCCAAATACTGTATTTGTAGTTTTTTCCCAACTCGTGTAAATGGGTTTCTATGGTTACATGAGAGCAGCCTAACTCGGTAGCAAGAGTACGACTCGTTAGCCTCGGATCTCCTTCAATTAAGGTTTTTAATTTGGCTACATCAATCTTCACCGGTCGACCAGACTTAGGTTGATCTGATAATGAAAAGTCGCCACTACGAAACCGCTGGAACCATCGTTTCGCCGTGGCCTCAGACACAACTTCAGGAGCAACACGCTGACATATATTACGCACTGCTTCGGCGGCTGAATTGCCAGACTGAAATTCATATAGTAAGCAATGCCTTACATGCACTTTTAATGCGTCCATTTTCTTCCTTCTATTAGCTCGGCGACAGCTAGTGAATGACTGACGAGAAACTGTGCGACTCGCCCTTTATATACTTTCGACCATAGAAGATTCTAGAACTCTCTCAAAAATTTTATGTGGAATTCAATCGATCGCTCATTACTTTCTTACCAACCCAATATTTTGGGCATATTTGCAATGAAACCGTTAGAAATTTTAAAGTATATACTTCTAGTTTACATCACTGACATTCGATGACTTTTGATGACGGGTGTCAAAAAAATCCTTGCCAGTAAAAGAAATTTGTTCAGCTGAAAATCCGCAACGCGGCGAGGGTCAAATAAAAACTTGTCAGGCTATAAGGTATAAATTGAAATATATATAATACACGAAAGAAAAAACGGCAAGGCCCACTGGTGGCCGAGCGGGGAATCGAACCCGGGTCTTCAGCTTACGCGGCTAACGTCTTTACCACTAGACCACACGCCCGACCAAATCAAGAAAAGAACAAATCAAAAATATTCAATAAAAATAATTTGATAATTTGTTCTCTAGTTGTAGGCTATATGTTACATATTTATTGGAATAAAGTTATTCTAGTACCGTATCAAGAAGTTCACGATCGATATCTATAAAAAGGATCGCTCCACTCGAACTCTAAACCGACTTCACCCCGCATACCTCTGTGATTTCCATATTCAACAGATATTCTAAATTAGAACAATAAAATCTGAGCAAACATACGCGAATAGTCTCGGCAAACATCGACGTATGCAAGACTTACTGATGGGTGAATCTACAGATATTACTCTAAGACAGCTATTCAACTGAATGGTATCGCGGAGGGGATTGTGAAATATTATAGCAAATTCTTATTAAGATAACACAAATAACTCTTGAAATAAGTAATATAAATAAATAATAAAATTAGGTATATAATTGAAACAACAACATTAACCTAAAAATAAAGCTTCAGAACACATGGTGTTTTTTTACGCACTAGTGCGAGAAGTGGTTTATTATATGTCAGGTCGAAACTTCGGAGGGCCATACGTACTGAAAAACGTCGTACTATAACATTTGTGTCGATACACGTATGTAGGTATATAATATGTAAGCAGTATGTATGTATATGTATGTATTATATGTATTATGTATATGATTTTTAGCTACTATTAAATAGTTTTAATTTAGTTTTTTTGCACCTCCTAATTAATTAAAGTTATAAAAGCCATGATTCCACTACCGTTGCCTGGAAGAGATCGCTCTTTAGCGATAAGGCCGCCTATTGTTTACCTCTGTAATAACATTTATTGTAATGTGTGTGTTCCTATGTACATTTCTGAGGTTGTCCAATAAAGTGGATTTGTATTGTATTGTATTGTGTACGATGCACGATACAGTTAAATCGACACGAGTTACGAATTTCCTTTTCGCACGTGTATCGTACATTTTTCAGTACATGTAATGTACTACTTATTTCATAAAAACGAAGATCTGATTCTTCTCTCCCAATAATAACGTCATAGGCAAGTTAAGTATTTACTATAAATGGTAATTAAATATCGTACTTAATTTTTCGAGTAAACTTCATCGAGTCCATTATAGGCAAGAGGGCTAAAATTCTAAAGATCCACTCAGCGCATAGCTAAGCAGTACCTGCTCGATAAATCAATATCGGAGCTTGTTAGCAAGTTTATCCGAGATGCTGCGAGTATGCATCCTGCACTGTGGGCTATTTGTGTAGTCGTTACAGACAAAACAATATATTTTTACTTTTTTTCGATTCATTTGTAATCGTTTGGTTTTTGCTTTTTTTTTAAATACACGTCTAAATACAAATTAAGTGTGAATCTTTCTATTGAAATGAGATAATTTATTCCGTTAATACATTCTTTTATTTTTAATAGTCTATGTTATTACTAATATTTACATTATAAATAATTTAAAATTTAAATTTCTGTGCTACGCCAATCTTTTGTGAAATCTGGTTCATGTAACTTTTCACTGTCAATAAAACATTGAAAGTAATGTAATCATTAGTTTCAATGTTTTATTGACGGTTCAATTCCACAGACAAAATTTGATATTTTTTGCAAATTTGAGAAAAAAACCAAATACCATTTTTGTCCACTCAGCGTCCGCGCGCGCCCACCGTGCGCCCGTACATCCGGCGCCCGAGGCCGGCGTTCCTCAACCTAATTTGTATTGATTAAAAATTTTCCACATAGTTGTGTACCCCACTAAACCCCCATGGCGGTCAACGACCGACTTAGTTCGGCCTTCTTCATATTTCTTTACGTCTTATTTTATTTTTAGCGATGTTAGAAAATAAAAAAAACGGGTATTGTAGCAAAATAAAATCGTTGTTACAAAAAAGTAGTTATTTGAGTAAAACATTTTTAATTTCAATAAGAAATGTGTGCTATCTTGACGACATTATGAACCTAGAACCACCACCACTTAGACATAACGTACGTCCACGGTATGAAATGAAAGGGGCCTATATTAAAGTCGAAAAATGGATGTCTTCAAAATATCACACATTTATTATTGAAATTAAAAATGTTTTACGCAAATAACTTCGTTTTTGTAAGAACGATTTTACTTTAGGATATTATCACATTTTCTGTATTTGGGCAAACACTTAAATTTAAAGAAAGCTTACAAAAATTTCACATTGCAAAGTTAATTACCAACTGTTCTGAATTGAAGACTATACTCGTACGTATTATGAAAAGACACAAAAGGTATTAAAAAATAGATCTTGTTCGTTATTTTAACTTTTTATCAAATGTATTTTCATACCCAAGAAGTTTATGTTTTTCCAATCTCTCAAGTGGGCCAATAAAACAAGGCCTGAGCCATAAACAGGCGTAAACAAGGTGGATGGGCCGCTAACCGCCGCGGTGGCCGAATATTGCGCGCTCTTCATATTTTGTGAAAGGTAAACATCATCTAGAGGACACTGATACAGTAGGTAAGATAGTGTAATATTGCATATTCTTCATTCATACACAATCAAAATATGTATTTTACCTTTATACGGAAATCACATAATAATTAAGATTATATTTTCTCGAAAATAGAATCGGGCAAGCCAAGCAAGTTTTTTAAAAATCCATTTCATTAATGAACTATTTTTTTTTTAATATAATTATGTAGTGAGTTGATGGCAGCAATTTAACACTTTTAGCCTAGTAACATCGATTGCAGACGTTTTTGCTTATCAAAAATAACTTTATACTAATAGCTCAATTAAAATACTAGAAATAGTTTAAACCACAGGCTAGAGAACAGGAAATAACACAGGAAAATTTTCTGATTAGGTATTTAAAACCGACATGTCCATAAAATTCTATTAGGTACGAATTTCTAACGCCGGGAAAAGCCCAGTGGTTTAGCTGTTAGTCAAAAACAATAAATATTGATTAAATGACATATTGGACACGTAATTCTGTTTTTAGTAAACTTAGCCTATCAAATCAATACCGCTACCTGCAAGTGATGAAAAGTTTTATAATAATTAACAGTACAGAAAAAACAGTGTGGAAAAAGAATAAAAACTAAATCGTTCCGTTTTCTTACATGTAATTATTTAAAAGGGACTTTTCAATTACGACGCTATAAAAACCCGTAGTTTAGTTAATTTTTTATTTGCATACTGTAGCTTAAACCTACTGTATTTCATAATTTTATGTTGTCCAAGTCAAAAGATATGTAACTACTTTATTCTTTATTTTATTATGTCTACTGTGTTTTCACCATTGTATCTAATGTTGTTGGTCGGCCTCTTATTATTTATGTAACGACAGTTGTAGCAGGTAGGGGGCACTACTTATGCTAAGTGCCGGGAAACTTTCTCGATACAGCAGTAAAAACAAAGGTACTGATTTAATGCTGTTTTCCATTTTTTCGTTTCCTGTTTTGCTGAAGTTTTTAGGGTTCCGTAGTCAACTAGGAACCCTTATAGTTTCGCCATGTCTGTCTGTCCGTCCGTCCGTCCGTCCGTCCGTCCGTCCGTCCGTCCGTCCGTCCGTCCGCGGATAATCTCAGTAACCGTAAGCACTAGAAAGCTGAAATTTGGTACCAATATGTATATCAATCACGCCAACAAAGTGCAAAAATAAAAAATGGAAAAAAATGTTTTATTAGGGTACCCCCCCTACATGTAAAGTGGGGGCTGATATTTTTTTTCATTCCAACCCCAACGTGTGATATATTGTTGGATAGGTATTTAAAAATGAATAAGGGTTTACTAAGATCGTTTTTTGATAATATTAATACTTTTGGAAATAATCGCTCGTAAAGGAAAAAAAAGTGCGTCCCCCCCCCTCTAACTTTTGAACCATATGTTTAAAAAATATGAAAAAAATCACAAAAGTAGAACTTTATAAAAACTTTATAGGAAAATTGTTTTGAACTTGATAGGTTCAGTAGTTTTTGAGAAAAATACGGAAAACTACGGAACCCTACACTGAGCGTGTCCCGACACGCTCTTGGCCGGTTTTAGTTTCTGTTTATTACGTTTATAGGGCGGCTAAGGTGGGTTATTAGGTATAAAATAACATGAAATCATAGTACATGTACAATTTTACTGAACTTTTGGCAAAACTATGACATGGTACTGATTTCAATTCTGTTTTTTTCTGAAATCACCTCTTAACATTTTTACCAACCGGTTCAAATATTATGGTATAGGCAAATGTTGAATGACAGGATGTTACTTGATTTCTCTTTAAATGATGAGTGTCACATGATAATTGCATTTACATTTCCGACATTTTTCACGGATGACTGACGCCCCCGTGGGTTGGTAATGCGGGTAGGTACAAATGTGTGATATTCGATAAATACAATAACTAATTTTTTTGAAAAATAAAGCTAACTAAAACTACTGAGAGACATTATTAGTTATTGGTTTCAGTAATTTTAGTAGTTCAGTTCTTTCTGGATTGCTGAAAAAAAGTTAACGAGAGCCTAACCTGTGTGTATATATGGTTTTCGAACCTTTGGAAAAACTAAGCACCCAGCTAAAGTAAGTAGAGATGAAGACAATAATCATCACCTT